>NC_052308.1:6005780-6008280 GCF_016432855.1 Salvelinus namaycush
CGTAGTATTATATATGTAGGACGTGTTCCAGTAGTATTATATATGTTGGACGTGTTCCAGTAGTATTATATATGTAGGACGTGTTCCAGTAGTATTATATATGTTGGACGTGTTCCAGTAGTATTATATATGTAGGGCATGTTCCAGTAGTATTATATATGTAGGACGTGTTCCAGTAGTATTATATATGTTGGACGTGTTCCAGTAGTATTATATATGTAGGACGTGTTCCAGTAGTATTATATATGTAGGACATGTTCCAGTAGTATTATATATGTAGGACGTGTTCCATTAGTATTATATATGTAGGAAGTGTTCCAGTAGTATTATATATGTAGGAAGTGTTCCATTAGTATTATATATGTAGGAAGTGTTCCAGTAGTATTATATATGTAGGAAGTGTTCCAGTAGTATTATATATGTTGGGCATGTTCCAGTAGTATTATATATGTTGGGCATGTTCCAGTAGTATTATATATGTAGGACGTGTTCCAGTAGTATTTTATATGTAGGACATGTTCCAGTAGTATTATATATGTTGGACGTGTTCCAGTAGTATTATATATGTAGGGCATGTTCCAGTAGTATTATATATGTAGGACGTGTTCCAGTAGTATTATATATGTAGGACGTGTTCCATTAGTATTATATATGTAGGACGTGTTCCAGTAGTATTATATATGTTGGACGTGTTCCAGTAGTATTATATATGTAGACATGTTCCAGTAGTATTATATATGTAGGACGTGTTCCAGTAGTATTATATATGTAGGACGTGTTCCAGTAGTATTATATATGTAGGACGTGTTCCAGTAGTATTATATATGTTGGACATGTTCCAGTAGTATTATATATGTAGGACGTGTTCCATTAGTATTATATATGTTGGACGTGTTCCATTAGTATTATATATGTAGGACGTGTTCCAGTAGTATTATATATGTAGGACATGTTCCAGTAGTATTATATATGTAGGACATGTTCCAGTAGTATTATATATGTAGGACGTGTTCCAGTAGTATTATATATGTAGGACGTGTTCCAGTAGTATTATATATGTAGGACATGTTCCAGTAGTATTATTTCCCAGGTTTCTAGAAATCCTGAATTTCCCAGATATCTGGCTTCAGTTGTAAATAAGCAAGGAAAGAATCCTCTAACCAGGACGTTTGGAAAAATCAGTTAACTTCCTAACTTTAAACTTTCCTTTATGTTTCAACCCCTACTCACCGATTTCTGCAAAGTCTTTATTGGTGATCTTGTTGATCTTGTTATAGCGGGCGTAGAGGTAGGCAGTCTCCTTGGGCAGGGTGGGCACAGCAGTCATCTCTGGAACGACCTCCTCACAGTACACAGAGCCGGTCAGACACACACACAGCAGGCATGTGGGCAGCTCTGGAGACACAGAACACACATGATGGATGGATGAATGGATCAACGAATGAATGAATGGATGGATGGATGGATGGATGGATGGATGGATGGATGGATGGATGGATGAATGGATGGATGGATGGATGGATGGATGGACGAATGAACGAATGAACGATGGATGGATGGATGAATGGATGAATGGATGGTGATGAATGGATGAATGGATGAATGGATGGATGATGGATGGATGGATGGAGGGATGGATGAATGGATGGATGAATGAATGGATGGATGAATGAATGAATGAATGAATGAATGAATGAATGAATGAATGGATGAATGAATGAATGGATGGATGGATGGATGGATGAATGGATGAATGGATGGATGGATGGATGGATGGATGGATGGATGGATGGATGGATGGATGGATAAATGGATGGATGGATTGACTGACTGACAGATTTTTGTGTCATTAAAGGGTCTTGAATCTTTCAGATGCCCAACCTACAGTTGAAGTCGGGAGTTTACATACACCTTAGCCAAATACATTTAAACTCAGTTTTTCACAATTCCTGACATTCAATCCTAGTAAACATTCCCTGTCTTAGGTCAGTTAGGATCACCACTTTATTTTAAGAATGTGAAATATCAGAATAATAGTAGAGAGAATGATTTATTTCAGCTTTTATTTCTTTCATCACATTCCCAGTGGGTCAGAAGTTTACATACACTCAATTAGTATTTAGTAGCATTGCCTTTAAATTGTTTAACTTGGGTCAAACGTTTCAGGTCGCCTTCCACAAGCTTCCCACAATAAGTTGGGTGAATTTTGGCCCATTCCTCCTGACAGAGCTGATGTAACTGAGTCAGGTTTGTAGGCCTCCTTGCTCGCACACGCTTTTTCAGTTCTGCGCACACATTTTCTATAGGATTGAGGTCAGGGCTTTGTGATGGCCACCCCAATACCTTGACTTTGTTGTCCTTAAGCCATTTTGCCACAACTTTGGAAGTATGCTTGGGGTCATTGCCCATTTGGAAGACCCATTTGCGACCAAGCTTAAACTTCTTGACTGATGTCTTGAGATGTTGCTTCAATATATCAACATAATTTTCCATCCTCATG
>NC_052308.1:6013280-6091375 GCF_016432855.1 Salvelinus namaycush
CTGTTACCTCTCTCTGGATGGGAACAGACCTGTTACCTCTCTCTGGATGGGAACAGACCTGCTACCTCTCTCTGGATGGGAACAGACCTGCTACCTCTCTCTGGATGGGAACAGACCTGTTACCTCTCTCTGGATGGGAACAGACCTGTTAC
The DNA here is from genome assembly GCF_016432855.1 of Salvelinus namaycush. Lineage (NCBI taxonomy): Eukaryota > Metazoa > Chordata > Actinopteri > Salmoniformes > Salmonidae > Salvelinus > Salvelinus namaycush. The sequence continues at coordinate 6,013,433 of NC_052308.1, forward strand.
CTCTCTCTGGATGGGAACAGACCTGTTACCTCTCTCTGGATGGGAACAGACCTGCTACCTCTCTCTGGATGGGAACAGACCTGTTACCTCTCTCTGGATGGGAACAGACCTACTACCTCTCTCTGGATGGGAACAGACCTGCTACCTCTCTCTGGATGGGAACAGACCTACTACCTCTCTCTGGATGGGAACAGACCTGCTACCTCTCTCTGGATGGGAACAGACCTGCTACCTCTCTCTGGATGGGAACAGACCTGCTACCTCTCTCTGGATGGGAACAGACCTGCTACCTCTCTCTGGATGGGAACAGACCTACTACCTCTCTCTGGATGGGAACAGACCTGCTACCTCTCTCTGGATGGGAACAGACCTGCTACCTCTCTCTGGATGGGAACAGACCTGTTACCTCTCTCTGGATGGGAACAGACCTGCTACCTCTCTCTGGATGGGAACAGACCTGTTACCTCTCTCTGGATGGGAACAGACCTGCTACCTCTCTCTGGATGGGAACAGACCTGCTACCTCTCTCTGGATGGGAACAGACCTGTTACCTCTCTCTGGATGGGAACAGACCTGTTACCTCTCTCTGGATGGGAACAGACCTGTTACCTCTCTCTGGATGGGAACAGACCTGCTACCTCTCTCTGGATGGGAACAGACCTGCTACCTCTCTCTGGATGGGAACAGACCTGTTACCTCTCTCTGGATGGGAACAGACCTGTTACCTCTCTCTGGATGGGAACAGACCTGTTACCTCTCTCTGGATGGGAACAGACCTGTTACCTCTCTCTGGATGGGAACAGACCTGTTACCTCTCTCTGGATGGGAACAGACCTACTACCTCTCTCTGGATGGGAACAGACCTGCTACCTCTCTCTGGATGGGAACAGACCTACTACCTCTCTCTGGATGGGAACAGACCTGCTACCTCTCTCTGGATGGGAACAGACCTGCTACCTCTCTCTGGATGGGAACAGACCTGTTACCTCTCTCTGGATGGGAACAGACCTGCTACCTCTCTCTGGATGGGAACAGACCTACTACCTCTCTCTGGATGGGAACAGACCTGCTACCTCTCTCTGGATGGGAACAGACCTGCTACCTCTCTCTGGATGGGAACAGACCTGTTACCTCTCTCTGGATGGGAACAGACCTGCTACCTCTCTCTGGATGGGAACAGACCTGCTACCTCTCTCTGGATGGGAACAGACCTGCTACCTCTCTCTGGATGGGAACAGACCTACTACCTCTCTCTGGATGGGAACAGACCTGCTACCTCTCTCTGGATGGGAACAGACCTGTTACCTCTCTCTGGATGGGAACAGACCTGCTACCTCTCTCTGGATGGGAACAGACCTACTACCTCTCTCTGGATGGGAACAGACCTGCTACCTCTCTCTGGATGGGAACAGACCTGCTACCTCTCTCTGGATGGGAACAGACCTGTTACCTCTCTCTGGATGGGAACAGACCTGCTACCTCTCTCTGGATGGGAACAGACCTGCTACCTCTCTCTGGATGGGAACAGACCTGCTACCTCTCTCTGGATGGGAACAGACCTGCTACCTCTCTCTGGATGGGAACAGACCTGCTACCTCTCTCTGGATGGGAACAGACCTGCTACTTCTCTCTGGATGGGAACAGACCTGCTACCTCTCTCTGGATGGGAACAGACCTGTTACCTCTCTCTGGATGGGAACAGACCTGTTACCTCTCTCTGGATGGGAACAGACCTGCTACCTCTCTCTGGATGGGAACAGACCTGCTACCTCTCTCTGGATGGGAACAGACCTGTTACCTCTCTCTGGATGGGAACAGACCTGTTACCTCTCTCTGGATGGGAACAGACCTGTTACCTCTCTCTGGATGGGAACAGACCTGCTACCTCTCTCTGGATGGGAACAGACCTGCTACCTCTCTCTGGATGGGAACAGACCTGCTACCTCTCTCTGGATGGGAACAGACCTGCTACCTCTCTCTGGATGGGAACAGACCTGCTACCTCTCTCTGGATGGGAACAGACCTGCTACCTCTCTCTGGATGGGAACAGACCTGCTACCTCTCTCTGGATGGGAACAGACCTGTTACCTCTCTCTGGATGGGAACAGACCTGTTACCTCTCTCTGGATGGGAACAGACCTGCTACCTCTCTCTGGATGGGAACAGACCTGCTACCTCTCTCTGGATGGGAACAGACCTGCTACCTCTCTCTGGATGGGAACAGACCTGCTACCTCTCTCTGGATGGGAACAGACCTGCTCAGCACTTAACCAACGAATCCGATTTATGAAGAAAAAAATATTGAAATATAACAAATAATTATGGAGTAAGAATAAAATAACAATGTGGAGGCTATATACAGGGTGTTACGGTACAGAGTCAATGTGGAGGCTATATACAGGGGGTACCGGTACAGAGACAACGTGGAGGCTATATACAGGGTGTTACGGTACAGAGTCAATGTGGAGGCTATATACAGGGGGTACCGGTACAGAGTCAATGTGGAAGCTATATACAGGGGGTACCGGTACAGAGTCAATGTGGAAGCTATATACAGGGGGTACCGGTACAGAGTCAATGTGGAGACTATATACAGGGGGTACCGGTACAGAGTCAATGTGGAGGCTATATACAGGGTGTTACGGTACAGAGTCAATGTGGAAGCTATATACAGGGGGTACCGGTACAGAGTCAATGTGGAGGCTATATACAGGGGGTACCGGTACAGAGTCAATGTGGAGGCTATATACAGGGTGTTATGGTACAGAGTCAATGTGGAGGCTATATACAGGGTGTTACGGTACAGAGTCAATGTGGAGGCTATATACAGGGTGTTACGGTACAGAGTCAAGGTGGAGGCTATATACAGGGGGTACCGGTACAGAGTCAATGTGGAGGCTATATACAGGGGGTACCGGTACAGAGTCAATGTGGAGGCTATATACAGGGTGTTACAGTACAGAGTCAATGTGGAGGCTATATACAGGGGGTACCGGTACAGAGTCAATGTGGAGGCTATATACAGGGTGTTACAGTACAGAGTCAATGTGGAGGCTATATACAGGGTGTTATGGTACAGAGTCAATGTGGAGGCTATATACAGGGTGTTACGGTACAGAGTCAATGTGGAGGCTATATACAGGGTGTTACGGTACAGAGTCAATGTGGAGGGGTACAGGTTCGTCGAGGTAATATGTAAATGTAGGTAGGGGTGAAGTGACAATGGGTAATAAACAGAGAGTAGCAGCAGCGTAAAAATGGGGAGGGGGGGACAATACAAATAGTCCGGGTAGCCATTTGATAAACTGTTCAACAGTCTCATGGCTTGGGGGTAGAAGCTGTTAAGGAGCCTTTTGGTCCTAGACTTGGCACTCTGGTACCGCTTGCCGTTCGGTAGCAGAGAGAACAGTCTATGACTAGGTAGGGGTAGAGTCCTTGGAAATTTTTTGGGCTTTCCTCTGACACCGCCTGGTATATAGGTCCTGGATGGCAGAAGGTTTGACCCCAGTGATGTACTGGGCCGTACACACTACCCTCCTTTGTGCCTTGCGGTCAGAGGCCGAGCAGTTGCCACACCAGGCAGTGATGCAACCAGTCAGGATGCTCTTGATGGTGCAGCTGTAGAACCTTTTGAGGATCTGAGGACCCATGCCAAATCTTTTCAGTCTCCTGAGGGGGAATAGGCATTGTCGTGGCCTCTTCATGACTGTCTTGGTGTGTTTGGACCATGATATTTTGTTGGTGATGTGAGCACCAAGGAACTTGAAACTCTCAACGTGCTCCACTACACCCCCGTCGATGTGAATTGGGCGTGCTCGGTCCTCCTTTTTCTGAAGTCAACAATCGCGGATATCCTAATCCCTCCTGATTTCGGACATCGTTCAACCGGGATTTCTGTAAAACCTGGGAATTTTCGGGATGTTACTGTAATTTTGACATACGGTGCACACAACCTCTCAGTTCATACGGTCAGTTGGTCAGATGGTCAGACGGTCAGTTGGTGGTCAGATGGTCAGTTGGTCAGATGGTCAGTTGGACAGATAGTCAGTTGGTCAGTTGGTCAGATGGTCAGTTGGTCAGATGGTCAGTTGGTCAGTTGGTCAGTTGGTCAGATGGTCAGTTGGTGGTCAGTTGGTCAGATGGTCAGTTGGTCAGTTGGTCAGATGGTCAGATAGTCAGATGGTCAGTTGGTCAGTTGGTCAGATAGTCAGATGGTCAGTTGGTCAGATAGTCAGATGGTCAGTTGGTCAGTTGGTCAGTTGGTCATACGGTCAGGTGGTCAGATGGTCAGACGGTCAGGTGATCAGACGGTCAGATGGTCATATGGTCAGTTGGTCATACGGTCATATGGTCAGTTGGTCATACGGTCATATGGCCAGTTGGTCAGATGGTCAGTTGGTCAGTTGGTCAGATAGTCAGATGGTCAGTTGGTCAGATAGTCAGATGGTCAGTTGGTCAGTTGGTCAGTTGGTCAGATGGTCAGATGGTGGTCAGTTGGTCAGTTGGTCAGGTGGTCAGTTGGTCAGATGGTGGTCAGTTGGTCAGTTGGTGGTCAGATGGTCAGTTGGTCAGATGGTCAGTTGGTCAGATGGTGGTCAGATGGTCAGGTGGTCAGATGGTCAGGTGGTCAGATGGCCATATGGTCAGATGGTCATATGGTCAGTTGGTCATATGGTCAGATGGTCATATGGTCAGATGGTCATATGGTCAGATGGTCATATGGTCAGATGGTCATACGGTCAGTTGGTCATATGGTCAGTTGGTCAAACTGCAACTGCATCCCTGAAGATCTGACTGTTTCTGTCATCGTTTGTTGTTGTATTTTGGAGAGCACAGATGTACTGTGATCTTCCAGCTTCTCAACCCATCTGGCAGAAACATCAACTTTCAGCTTTTGTTTGACTTCGGTGTCTTTCAGGAGTGTACACTCTTCACTTCTTTTAGTTAAACTAACTAAAAGCTGTTTATATTCTTATTCCAGAAGTCTCTATTAATCCATTGCTGGGCATTTCAGTTGCAGCATTACAGCAGTCCAGACTCTCTTACCCATACAGTGGCTTGAGAAAGTATTCATTCCCCTTGGCATTTTTCCTATTTTGATACATTACAACCTGGAATTAAAATAGATTTACACAACATTCCTACAACTTTGAAGATGCAAAATAATTTTTAATTGTGAAACAAACAAGAAATAAGACAAAAGAAAACAGAACATTTCAGCGTGTTTAACTACTCAACCCCCCAAAGTCAATACTTTGTAGAGCCACCTTTTTGAAGAAAAATACAGCTGCAAGTCTCTTGGGGTATGTCTCTATAAGCTTGGCACATCCCACTTTGCTTATTTTTTTCATTGAGCATTGGCTTTTTTCTGGCCACTCTTCCGTAAAGCCCAGCTCTGTGTAGCGTACGGCTTAAAGTGGTCCTATGGACAGATAATCCAATCTCCTCTGTGGAGCTTTGCAGCTCCTTCAGGCTTATCTTTGGTCTCTTTGTTGCCTCTCTGATTAATGCCCTCCTTGCCTGGTCCGTGAGTTTTGGTGGGCGGCACTCTCTTGGCAGGTTTGTTGTGGTGCCATATTCTTTCCATTTTATAATAATGGATTTAATGGTGCTCCGTGGAATGTTCAAAGTTTCTGATATTTTTTTATAACCCAACCCTGATCTGTCCTTCTCCACAACTTTGTCCCTGACCTGTTTGGAGAGCTCCTTGGTCTTCATGGTGCCGCTTGCTTGGTGGTGCCCCTTGCTTGGTGGTGTTGCAGACTCTGGAGCCTTTCAGAACAGGTGTATATATACTGAGATCATGTGACAGATCATGTGACACTTAAATAAAATCCACCTGTGTGCAATCTAAATAATTATGTGACTTCTGAAGGTAATTGGTTGCACCAGATCTTATTTAGGTGATTCATAGCAAAGAGTGTTTATACATATGCACGCACCACTTTTCCATTTTTAATTGTAATATTTTTTTTAAGTTCTTTTTTTCATTTCACTTAACCAATTTGGACTATTTTGTGTATGTCCATTACTTGAAATCTAAATAAAAATCAATTTAAATTACAGGTTGTAATGCATCAAAATAAGAAAAATGCCAAGGGGGATGAATACTTTTGCAAGGCACTGTAGCTGTTCACCTTGAACTATTTAGCCACTGATTGTGAACTGGTGTGGAGCCTAACCCAGCAGAGCACAGCAGTCACGACTTGTTTCTGTCTAGGTGTTCACTTGCCTGGTCTGGTAAAATAACTACTCCCCCAGTCCTCCAGTCCCTGAGCCATGACCTCCTGGCATCTGGACCAGGGGAGCTGTTTGGATGGGAGTTTTCCAGACAGGAACCTGAGCCATGACCTCCTGGCATCTGGACCAGGGGATCTGTTTGGATGGGAGTTTTCCAGACAGGAACCTGAGCCATGACCTCCTGGTATCTGAACCAGGGGAGCTGTTTGGATGGGAGTTTTCCAGACAGGAACCTGAGCCATGACCTCCTGGCATCTGGACCAGGGGTGCTGTTTGGAGTTCTCCAGACAGAAACCTCAGTTATGCTCACTTTTTAATGTTACCTAAACATTGTAGGAATGTTAACTGTGTTCTGGGTGAGCCCTGAGCTTTGGCCCCTTCTTTGGCTTCAGAACCAGGTATGAGCCTTGGAATTTAAGCCTACCTAACGTCCATGGAACATTCAAGCCCTGAGCTTTTTTTGGCCACTTGGCAGGAGGAGGGCCCCTTGGCAACTGTTTGGACGGGAGTTCTCCAGACTGGAATCTCAGTTCTGCTCCATTGGGACTCCATTAGAGTGTTGCCTAATGTTGTAAGAAAGTTGCCTAACGTTGTAGAAACGTTCACTGTTTTCTTGGCTGTCAGTCCAGGGCTGCTGTGAGTTCCTAGACTGCTTCTGCTCCATTGGGACTCCATTGGTTACCTACAGTACCTTACCCCAACATAACCTAACATTATAGGAACGTTAACTGTTTGCTGGGTGAGTATTGAGCGCTGGCCTCTTAGCAAGGGGAGAAGCAGGGCCCCTTGGCTTCAGAGACAGGACTGCTGTTTGGATAAGGGGTTCACTGCTTCATACCTCAACTCAGTTGGAGACTCCCGCAGCAACCAAACTAAATTTGGACTCCATTGGAATGTTACCCCAAAGTTATAGGAATGTTACCTGTTTGCTGAGTGAGCCCTGAATCCTGGCCCCTTGGCAGCTAAAACAGGCCTGTTGTTTGGAAAGGCCTGTTGTTTAGAAAGGAGCAGACTGGAAACAACCTGATTGCCATGAGCCCTAGAGGCAGAACTCAGCGCTTTCTGCTCGATGGGACAGCTGCTAAGTAAAATTGTCTATATTGTAAACATTCATGAAAACTAAAATGTGCTTTTTTTGGTCTTAATTCATTTAAAGGAACGATTCACCCATTTTGAGTATAGTTTTTTGTGCATTTCTGAATGATGTTATATCGATTCCCGAGGTCATTTCATGTTTATCTGAGATATTCTCTGTTCAAGCAGCCAATATAATGCGTATGATATGATGAGTTTGCATCATATGGGTGAATCTTTGCTTTAAGGTTAGGGTTAGGTATTAGGGCTTGCAGTGTTAGGGTTAGGTTTAAAATCTGATGTTATGACTTCATGACTCATATCAATAACTAGAGCAGTGGAACCTCCATTCTACTAGAGCAGTGGAACCTCTGTTCTACTAGAGCAGTGGAACCTCCATTCTACTAGAGCAGTGGAACCTCCATTCTACTAGAGCAGTAGAACCTCCATTCTACTTGAGCAGTGGAACCTCCATTCTACTAGAGCAGTGGAACCTCCATTCTACTAGAGCAGTAGAACCTCCATTCTACTAGAGCAGTGGAACCTCCATTCTACTAGAGCAGTGGAACCTCCATTCTACTAGAGCAGTAGAACCTCCATTCTACTTGAGCAGTAGAAACTCCATTCTACTTGAGCAGTGGAACCTCCATTCTACTAGAGCAGTGGAACCTCCATTCTACTAGAGCAGTAGAACCTCCATTCTACTTGAGTAGTAGAACCTCCATTCTACTTGAGCAGTGGAACCTCCATTCTACTAGAGCAGTGGAACCCCCATTCTACTAGAGCAGTGGAACCTCCGTTCTACTAGAGCAGTGGAACCTCCATTCTACTAGAGCAGTGGAACCTCCATTCTACTAGAGCAGTGGAACCTCCATTCTACTAGAGCAGTAGAACCTCCATTCTACTTGAGCAGTAGAAACTCCATTCTACTTGAGCAGTGGAACCTCCATTCTACTAGAGCAGTGGAACCTCCATTCTACTAGAGCAGTAGAACCTCCATTCTACTTGAGTAGTAGAACCTCCATTCTACTTGAGCAGTGGAACCTCCATTCTACTAGAGCAGTGGAACCCCCATTCTACTAGAGCAGTGGAACCTCCGTTCTACTAGAGCAGTGGAACCTCCATTCTACTTGAGCAGTGGAACCTCCATTCTACTAGAGCAGTGGAACCTCCATTCTACTAGAGCAGTGGAACCTCCGTTCTACTAGAGCAGTGGAACCTCCATTCTACTAGAGCAGTGGAACCTCCATTCTACTAGAGCAGTGGAACCTCCATTCTACTAGAGCAGTGGAACCTCCATTCTACTAGAGCAGTGGAACCTCCATTCTACTTGAGCAGTGGAACCTCCATTCTACTAGAGCAGTGGAACCTCCATTCTACTAGAGCAGTGGAACCTCCATTCTACTAGAGCAGTGGAACCTCCATTCTACTAGAGCAGTGGAACCTCCATTCTACTAGAGCAGTGGAACCTCCATTCTACTAGAGCAGTGGAACCTCCATTCTACTAGAGCAGTGGAACCTCCATTCTACTAGAGCAGTGGAACCTCCATTCTACTAGAGCAGTGGAACCTCCATTCTACTAGAGCAGTGGAACCTCCATTGTTCTAGAGCAGTGGAACCTCCTGTAGCCAGCAGCCCTGCCCCTGCTGTGCTGACTAATCACAATCACTATGAGTCTGGACTAAGTCTGGACTGAGTCTGGAGCTCTGGACAGACAGCCCAGCCAACCGCTTTCAATCAGTCCCTGATGGCACAGATTCCCCCAGCAGGAATTAGACTAGGGGAGAGAGAAATTAGACTGGGCCATATGCTGCGTCCATCCAAGTCGGACTGTTTACAGTGAAGTGGGACTGAGGCCAATGGCTCTGGTTTGATTTGCTACTGACGTAATAATATGGACCAGTTGTTATTGATGAGGCATTGTTTACTAATGCATGAATAAAACAACGTTTGCATACAACATAAAATTGAATGTTCAAAAGGAAAGTAGATTATTAGTTTTCAGAGTATAAAACAAGCAGCTGGTTATGTCATTATTTGCCTCTAATTACATAGTATAAATATATACATATATATATATATATATATATACACAGTACCAGTCAAAAGTTTGGACACACATACTCATTCCAGGTTTTTTTTTTTTTTACTATTTTATACATTGTAGAATAATAGTGAAGACATCAAAACTATGACTATGAAATAACACATATGGAATCATGTAGTAACCAACAAAAAGTGTTTAAACAAATCAAAATATGTTTTATGTTTAAGATTCTTCAAAGTAGCCCCCCCTTTGCCTTGATGACAGCTTTGCAAACTCTTGTCATTATTTTCAATACTGGAACAGAAAACTGATATAAAAAATACATCTTACCTTAGACCTCGTTGCTTCCAGATAACCTTCTCTATCGAACAGCACATCCTGTTGTTCCAGTCGGAGCGTTGCATCCTGGTTAAAGTGTTTCCCAGTCAAGGAGAGACACGGTGACAGTATAACGGAGAAGAATAACACTCTCACAGTTCCCATCGTGTCTGTGTGTCTGTGCTGTGGTGTGTTGTGGTGTGTTCCCTAGCTGGTAGCTGTGGTAAAGTGTGTCTATGTTGTGGTGTGTTTCCTAGCTGGTAGCTGTGGTAAAGTGTGTCTGTGTGTCTGTGTGTCTGTGCTGTGCTGTGGTCCCTAGCTGGTAGCTGTGGTAAAGTGTGTCTGTGCTGTGGTGTGTCTGTGGTGTGTTCCCTAGCTGGTAGCTGTGGTAAAGTGTGAGGAGGCAGTGCAAGCTATGGGCTAGTAGTAGTAGGCTATTTTCTCAGTGGCAGGCTGTGTGTAAAATGTGATCTGTCAAATCAGTATTTAAAGCCTGCACAAGAAGCTTCCAGGGGATTCTTGAAGCACGGGAGAGTTTATGGAACAGACTTTAACCCCTTGGTTGCCAGTTTAGACAGAGGGAAACACCTCCTCTCCACTCTGCTGCTAGTCATTATGGTGATTGTGAGTAACCTAATTTATGTTCCTTTAACTCCGTCTTCCTGTGAGTTTATACAAACTGTTATCTCCTACCATACTGATAGATTGGAGACGGTCAGACAATGTGGTTGTAACATTAATCATTTGGTTGTTATTCCATTGGTTGTTATTCCATTGGTTGTTATTCCATTGGTTGTTATTCCATTTGGTTGTTATTCCATTTGGTTGTTATTCCATTGGTTGTTATTCCATTTGGTTGTTATTCCATTTGGTTGTTATTCCATTGGTTGTTATTCCATTGGTTGTTATTCCATTGGTTGTTATTCCATTGGTTGTTATTCCATTGGTTGTTATTCCATTTGGTTGTTATTCCATTGGTTGTTATTCCATTGGTTGTTATTCCATTGGTTGTTATTCCATTGGTTGTTATTCCATTTGGTTGTTATTCCATTGGTTACCTCGAGGCAGATGTCCTAGAGGCAGACTGGCCCACACTCATTGAATATGGCACGTTTAAATGTTAGAGCAATCCCTAGTAAAACCTTTCTCGTGAATGTATTTTATTTATTTAAACCTTATTTTACCAGGTAAGTTGACTGAGAACACATTCTCATTTACAGCAATGACCTGGGCAATAGTTACAGGGGAGGGGAGGGGGGGATGAATGAGCCAATTGGAAGCTGGGGATGATTAGCTGACCGTGATGGTATGAGGGCTAGATTGGGATTTTAGCCAGGACACCGGGGTTAACACCCCCTACTCTCACGATAAATGCCATTGGATCTTAAGTTTTCACAGAGAGTCAGGACACCCGTTTAACATCCCATCTGAAGACAGGACTTCATACAGGGCATTGTCCCCAATCACTGCCCTGGGGCATTCGGATTTTATTTTTTGACCAGAGGAAAGAGTGCCTCCTATTGGCCCTCCAACACCACTTCCAGCAGCATCTGGTCTCCCATCCAGGGTTTGTAGGGTGCTATGCCGCTGGCTCATTACTGAGCGTGAAGTTGATTGCATGTTTCTCACTGAAACTGTCTTCAGACTGTAGTGCCGCTCTTATTGCAGCCCCCCCCCCCCCCCCCCCGGACTACAGCTTTTCATGCTCTGAAAAAGAAAAGGGTGGGGGGGGGGGAGCCTTTCTTAACAGACCGGAGAGGAGCTCTCTGTACTCTTAGATTTAAGCATTCAACACTATTGACCATGATGTCCTTCTGAACAGACCGGAGAGGTGGGTTGGCCTCTCTGGTCCAGTTCTAAATTGGTTTAGTTTCGTTTTTGGTTTTATGTCACCCTCGGTGAACATAACTCAGATAAAATAGATATCACAAGTGGCGTTCCACAAGGTTTGATTTTGGGTCAAGTACTGTTCCGTTTATTATTTCAGCTGTAAGGACATTTAATCAGTTAAAGACACATTGCAGAAAGGCAGAGTGCAAGTGGAGAAAATCTAAGATTTTCTACCAGAGCAACAACAAGGCCATTAGAAATGCTAGATGGGCTCATTTTACTAACTTGATCACTAATAATCAGAATAATTAGAGAGTGCTCTTCTCGACCATTGATGACCTGATAAATCCTACCTCTGCAAACCTATGTGAACTTTCCTTCACATGTAAATGTGATGAGTCTGTGGCATATTTCAGAGATACCCAGCCTAATGTTGGTTATCAGGGAAGACCTGATGAGAAGTTTGAAAGTATGTGCCCTAGCCGACCACGCAAAGGCACTATGGAGTCATTTTCCCTGGTTGCCACAGACATGCTCAGGAAAGTGACATCACAATTTAAGCCTTCTACCTGCCTTCTCCATCCTATCCCCACCACCTTCTTCAAAACACTTTTTAATTGCATATCTGAAGAAGTGCAAGCTATTGTTAATCCCTTCCTGTTCACTGGCACTTTCCTCACTGCACTAAAAACTGTTACGATGAAACCCCTTCTAGATTCTTCAGCTTTTAGCAATTTTCGGTCAATCTCCAACCTTCCATTCTTAAGCAAAATTCTGCCAACTGTTATTTTAATTGTTATTCCAATCTGGTTTTTGTGCCCACCACAGCACAGCGACAGTCTTAGATAAAGTGGTACATTATCTAATGGCCAACACAGATGCCAAACAGCTCTCTGTACTCTTAGATTGAAGCATTCAACACTATTGACCATGATGTCCTTCTGAACAGACCGGAGAGGTGGGTTGGCCTCTCTGGTCCAGTTCTAAATTGGTTTAGTTTAGTTTTTGGTTTAGTTTTTTGTCACCCTTGGTGAACATAACTCTGAGAAAATAGATATCACAAGTCGCGTTCCACAAGGTTTCGATTTTGGGTCCTGTACTGTTCCGTTTATACAGTGACTTCGGAAAGTATTCAGACCACTTGACTTTTTACACATTTTGTTACATTACAGCCTTATTCTAAAATGGAGTAAAAATAAATAAATCTCAACAATCTACACACACCGCCCAAATATTGACAAAGCGAAAACAGTTTTTTATACATTTATGTAAATGAACAAAAACACAATGTTTTTTACATAAGTATTCAGGTCTTTTGCTATGAGTCTCGAAATTGAGCTCAGGTGCATCCTGTTTCCATTGATCATCCTTGAGATGTTTCTACAACTTGATTGGAGTCCACCTGTGGTAAATTCAATTGATTGAACATGATTTGTAAAGGCACACACCTGTCTATATAAGGTCCCACAGTTGACAGTGCATGTCAGAGCAAAAAACAAGCCATGAGGTCGAAGGAATTGTCCATAGAGCTCTGAGACAGGATTGTGTCGAGGTACAGATCTGGGGAAGGGTACCAAAAAATGTCTGTAGCGTTGAAGGTCCCCAAGAACACAGTGGTCTCCATCATTCTTAAATGGAAGAAGTTTGGAACCACCAAGACTCTTCCTAGAGCTGGCTGCCCGGCCAAACTGAGCAGTCGAGGGAGAAGGGCCGTGCTTCTACACCTGCATTGCTTGCTGTTTGGGGTTTTAGGCTGGGTTTCTGTACAGCACTTCGAGATATTAGCTGATGTACGAAGGGCTATATAAAATAAACTTGATTTGATTTGATTTGATTTGGTCAGGGAGGTGACCAAGAACCCGATGGTCACTCTGACAGAGCCTTAGAGTTATTCTGTGGATATAGGAGAACCTTCCAGAAGGACAACCATCTCTGCAGCACTCCAACACCAATCAGGCCTTTATGGTAGAGTGGCCAGACGGAAGCCACTCCTCAGTAAAAAGCACATGACAGCCCGCTTGGACTTTGCCAAAAGGCACCTAAAGACTCTCAGATCATGAGAAACAAGATTCTCTGGTCAGATGAAACCAGGATGGAACTCTTTGGCCTGAATGCCAAGCATCACATCTGGAGGAAACCAGGCACTGCTCATCAACTGGCCAATACCATCACTACGGTGAAGCATGGTGGTGGCAGCATCATGCTGTGGGGATGTTTTTCAGCAGCAGGGACTGGGAGACTAGTCAGGATCGAGGGAAATATGAACTTAGCAATGTACAAAGAGATCTTGATGAAAAACTGCTCCAGGGTGCAAAGGACCTCAGACTGGGGCGAAGGTTCACCGGACAATGACCCTAAACACACAGCCAAGACAATGCAGGAGTGGCTTTGGGACAAGTCTCTGAATGTCCATGAGTGGCCCAGCCAGAGTCCAGACTTGAACCTGATTGAACATCTCTGGAGAGACCTGAAAATAGCTGTGGAGCGACACTCTCCATCCAACCTGACAGAGCTTGAGAGGATCTGCAGAGAATAATGGGAGAAACTCCCCAAATACAGGTGTGCCAAGCTTGTAGCGTCATACCCAAGAACACTCGAGGCTGTAATCGGTTAAATCACATTATCTGGTGTAACAATCTACAGCGAAGAGAACTGGTGATCAGCAGATGATGTGAGAGGTGGTCATGATGAAACTGTCATTCCAAAGAAACATACAGAAAGTTCAGGGAATACTTGTAAAGCTGTGGGAGGAGTGTGCTCATGACCAAACTGCCATTCAGCTCCTCATGAGTCATCAGCTTGAAATTCAGCATAATATCTAATCCCTCAAGAGGGATATAGATCACGGGATACAGTTCTGCTGCAATGACACACGCAGGCAAGTTAATGATGTTTCTCTCCATATAGAATCGTCTCCAGGAAGAAGCCCAGGAACCACACGTTATTGTCTGTAAGACAATTTCTTTTTTACACTCTATTGTACAGTTTGAACAACAGTTGAACCATGCCAGCATAACATCAACATTAGGGTAGACTAGTTCAAATCAAATCACATTTTTATGTTCATATACACATTTTTAGCAGATGTTATTGCGGGTGTAGCGAAATGCATGAACATGCGTACATGTGCATAAGTAGGCAGACAGTATCTAGCTACAGCATGCTTAGGCAAATATCTTTTTTGTAAAACCAGCTTCAGTTTTAGAGATTTAAAACATTAAATTGTTGTATTGTTTTTTCTCCTCACTGTTTTCTAGTAAACTTAGCTAGCTAGCTTGCTGGATATGCAACACTTGTTATTTACATCTGTTTGGAATCCTATCTTGTGTCATGCATATTATTTTGTGAGATTAAAATGCATCCACGGTCATAATCATAACCAATGTGAACCCTACAAAGCTAGCTAGTAAAATGATTTACAGTTGCTTATGTTACATAGCTAGCTAGTAAAATTATTTACAGTTGCTGATGTTACATAGCTGGCTAATAAAATGATTTACAGTCATTTGTTACACATTTGCAAACAAGTTACAAATGTGAGGTGTGGTGCATAACAAGTTAGCAGGTGCCAGGCTAACTAGCTAGCCAACTCCAGTCATGTGCTAATGTTGGCTGGTAAACCTAGCGTTAGGTGGCTGGTTGTACGTTGTAGCTTGCTGTTTAGTAGTCATATCTACGACTAAAAAGAGAAGCGCTTTTACAATCGAGATACAAAAGATCTGATTGTACAACATCTTCTATTTTTAGTCATAGATATGGCTACTAGTAGTTGTTTAGCTAGCTACCTACCTAGCTAGCTACCTACCTAGCTAGCTACCTACCTAGCTAGCTGCATAGTTAGCAAACAGAAAAATGATTGATTACCCCCCACTGTAGTATGTTAGCCACCAATACACAATATGTTTTCAGTAGATAAACTAAAGTTGCCCTCTTGGTGCATCGGCTTTAGCGGAGCTTCTAACGTTAGCTAAATCCAACTCTTTGTTTCAAATCCTCTTCGCTATATTCAGGTTTAATGTCACGGTGTAGCTAATAGATGCTCCATCGTCAATGTTGATGAGAGGAATCACTTGAAGCCATTGCGTCTGATCAGTGCTTTCAGTTTTGTCCTCCACCTTCATCCTCTTAAGGATTAGCCCCTTTTTTTTCTCAATTTTCTCCTAAAATGCCATACCCAAATCTAACAGCCTGTAACTCAGGCCCTGAAGCAAGGATATACATACTCTTGGTACCATTTGAAAGGAAACACTTTGAAGTTTATGGAAATGTGAAAGGAATGTAGTAGAATATAACACAATAGATCTGGTAAAAGATAATACAAAGAAGAAGAAAAAAAAACATTATTTTGTATGTTTTTTGCACCATCATCTTTGAAATGCAAGAGAAAGGACGTAATGTATTATTCCATCCCAGCTGCAATTTAGATTTTTGGCCACTAGATGGCATCAGTGTATGTGAAAAGTTTTAGACTGATCCAATGAACCATTGCATTTCTGTTCAAAATGTTGTATCAAGACTGCCCAAATGTGCCTAATTTGTTTATTAATAACTTTTCAAGTTCATAACTATGCACTCTGCTCAAACAATAGCATGGTATTCTTTCACTGTAATAGCTACTGTAAATTGGACAGTGCAGTTAGATTAAGAATAATTTAAGCTTTCTGCCAATATCAGATATGTCTATGTCCTGGGAAATGTTCTTGTTACTTACAACCTCATGCTAATCGCATTAGCCTACGTTAGCTCAACCGTGGAAGGAACACCGATCCCGAAGTAGATTTATATAAAAAACGTCGGACTTTGGGGAGGGGCCGGAGCATGAAGCACCGCCCAACACAAGTTGTAGTCTTTCAGAGAATGGAAAAAAATGTGTCTGCTTGTACATTTAGCAATGAATCCGCCGATAGGATCATCGCTGAAAGACATCCAATGGCTCTATGAAGCAAGGACAACCATATCTCACTCACAAAAACGCAGTGGTATAAAGTACTTAAGTAAAAATACTTGAAAGTACAACCAGTTGTTGAAAAAGTACTAAAATCTCATACTTGAGTAAAAGTAAAGGTACCTTAATTAATAGAAAATGACTCAAGTAAAAATGAAAGTCACCCAGTAAAATACTACTTGAGTAAAAGTCTAAAAGTAGTTTGTTTTAAATATACTTAATTATCAAAAGTAAATGTAGTTACTAAAATATACTCAAGTATCAAAAGTAAAAGTACGAATAATAAAAAATTCCTTATTAAGTAAACCAGACGGCACAATATTCTTGTTTTTGTTTATTTACAAGAGAGAGAGAGAGAGAGAGAGAGAGAGAGAGAGAGAGAGAGAGAGAGAGAGAGAGAGGGGGAAGGAGAGAGGTGAGGAGAGAGGGGGAAGGAGAGATGTGAGGAGAGAGGGGGAAGGAGAGATGTGAGGAGAGAGGGGGAAGGAGAGATGTGAGGAGAGAGAGGGAAGGAGAAATGTGAGAGAGAGGGAAGGAGAAATGTGAGGTATTGTTCCCACTCTCCAACTATGCCCCGACTTTTGCCAGAAAGCTTCTCAAGTCATTCTTCAGAGCTTCTCTGTGACAAACTGGCACGTCTCCCTGGTCTCTGGTGACCAGAATGTTCTACAGCTGTATTTCTCCTTTATGTATTGTACTTTTTGTCTATTACTCAAGACAAGTACTGGCACTTTTGACCGAGGAGGACTCGTTGTTCTTCCTAGATACTTTTTGGCCGATCTGTAAGGTGCTTTTAAGTTAACAAGTCCTAGACACACCAGTTAAATCCTGGTCTATACCACCCAGTGTCATCAGTAGTCCGATGTTTTCAGCCCGTCAGGCCTTTCTTCTACTTAGGAGGTTATATTTTCACCAGATCAACAGGTCAATGTGATTTTTATTTTACAGGAGAGGTTTGTGTGAGATTAAATCTAATGTTATTAGTCACATGCTTTGTAAACAACAGGTGTAGACTAACAGTGAAATACTTCAAATGTTATTTGCAGTCCATGTGGTTTAAATAGAGAGGTTTGGAATGCGAGGAATGCCTTCATTCCCGTAAAACCCAAACGACTGACTGTTGAGTAAAACCATTACTCTCTCTCCTTTCCCTGTCAGCTGTGTCATTCAGCTCACCTGAGGGACGGGCCCTGAGGGACAGGCCCTGAGAGACGGGCCCTGAGGGACGGGCTGGGGAACACTTCAACGTTCCCCAAGTGTCCACAGTTGTGGCTGTGCTATCTGCAATCGATTAAGTTTTAACACACAGTACTGGATACTGGATGAATAAGTAGTAATTACATGCCAACATGGATTGTTCCAGCCAGCATTAGTCCACATGCAAGTAAAGTAGAGATTATCTGTTTGGGGACGGGAGTGCATTATTCAGGCGAGACAAAGTACCACAGAAATCTGGACAACATGACAAATTATTATTTTGTAGACACACACACAGACACACGCGCAGACACACACACAGACACACGCGCAGACCCACACACAGACAGGCAGTGTGACAAGGTGAACATAATCAGACTGGAAAACCATTTAAAGAGCAGTAATATAAATCAAATGGGATTTCCTCCATCACAGACCTCTCCTCTCATAGACTGTGTCCCAAATGGTACCCTATTCCCTACCAAATGGCACCCTATTTCCTCCCAAATGGCACCCTATTCCCTACCAAATGGCACCCTATTCCCTACCAAATGGCACCCTATTCCCTACAAAATGGCACCCTATTTCCTCCCAAATGGCACCCTATTCCCTACCAAATGGTACCCTATTCCCTACCAAATGACACCCTATTCCCTACCAAATGGCACCCTATTCCCTACCAAATGGTACCCTATTCCCTACCAAATGGCACCCTATTCCCTACCAAATGGTACCCTATTCCCTACCAAATGGCACCCTATTCCCTACCAAATGGCACCCTATTTCCTCCCAAATGGCACCCTATTCCCTACCAAATGGCACCCTATTTCCTACCAAATGGCACCCTATTCCCTACCAAGTGGCACCCTATTCCCTACCAAATGACACCCTATTCCCTACCAAATGGCACCCTATTCCCTACCAAATGGTACCCTATTCCCTACCAAGTGGCACCCTATTCCCTACCAAATGGCACCCTATTCCCTACCAAATGGCACCCTATTTCCTCCCAAATGGCACCCTATTCCCTACATAATGCACCCTATTCCCTACCAAATGGCACCCTATTCCCTACCAAGTGGCACCCTATTCCCTACCAAATGGCACCCTATGCCCTACCAAATGGCACCCTATTCCCTACCAAGTGGCACCCTATTCCCTCCCAAATGGCACCCTATTCCCTCCCAAATGGCACCCTATTCCCTCCCAAATGGCACCCTATTCCCTCCCAAATGGCACCCTATTCCCTCCCAAATGGCACCCTATTCCCTCCCAAATGGCACCCTATTCCCTCCCAAATGGAACCCTATTCCCTCCCAAATGACACCCTATTCCCTCCCAAATGGCACCCTATTCCCTCCCAAATGGTACCCTATTCCCTACCAAATGACACCCTATTCCCTACCAAATGGCACCCTATTTCCTCCCAAATGGCACCCTATTCCCTACCAAGTGGCACCCTATTCCCTACCAAATGGCACCCTATTTCCTCCCAAATGGCACCCTATTCCCTACCAAATGGCACCCTATTCCCTACCAAATGGCACCCTATTCCCTACCAAATGGCACCCTATTCCCTACCAAATGGCACCCTATTTCCTCCCAAATGGCACCCTATTCCCTACCAAATGGCACCCTATTTCCTCCCAAATGGCACCCTATTCCCTACCAAATGGCACCCTATTCCCTACCAAATGGCACCCTATTTCCTCCCAAATGGCACCCTATTCCCTACCAAATGGCACCCTATTCCCTACCAAATGGCACCCTATTTCCTCCCAAATGGCACCCTATTCCCTACCAAATGGCACCCTATTCCCTACCAAATGGCACCCTATTCCCTACCAAATGGCACCCTATTCCCTACCAAATGGCACCCTATTTCCTCCCAAATGGCACCCTATTCCCTACCAAGTGGCACCCTATTCCCTACCAAATGGCACCCTATTTCCTCCCAAATGGCACCCTATTCCCTACCAAATGGCACCCTATTCCCTACCAAATGGCACCCTATTCCCTACCAAATGGCACCCTATTCCCTACCAAATGGCATCCTATTTCCTCCCAAATGGCACCCTATTCCCTACCAAATGGCACCCTATTTCCTCCCAAATGGCACCCTATTCCCTACCAAATGGCACCCTATTCCCTACCAAATGGCACCCTATTTCCTCCCAAATGGCACCCTATTCCCTACCAAATGGCACCCTATTCCCTACCAAATGGCACCCTATTTCCTCCCAAATGGCACCCTATTCCCTACCAAATGGCACCCTATTCCCTACCAAATGGCACCCTATTTCCTACCAAATGGCACTGGTCAAAAATAGTGTCATAGTCGTATTGCCTGGCGACCCAAACTACTTGCTCCAGCCAAGTACTACTCTTCTCCGCAATGAGTACCTCCCCTATGATCTGAGTACCTCCCCTATGATTTCTAGAATGGAAACACATTCTAGACCGTCTGATTGGTCCCAGAAACCAAGGTGTTGAGCCAGAGCATAGGTAAATAAAGTTTAGAAAATGTGTCATTGGCTTCGTTACTCTGATTGGTTAGAGATGATCCAATCACTAATCACTTTTGTTTTGTACAACAACCCTCTTTATGACGTCACCACAAACGACTTCTACGATGTCAGTCTCAGACAGAAGAACGTAGCGAACGTAGAGCAGAGAGGATGAATTCAGTTCGAGTCGTCAATCAAACAGTCGTAACCCCCCTCAGAATCTCCAGGGGGAGTCCTGCTAGTCTCAGAATCTCCAGGGGGAGTCCTGCTAGTCTCAGAATCTCCAGGGGGAGTCCTGCTAGTCTCAGAATCTCCAGGGGGAGTCCTGCTAGTCTCAGAATCTCCTGGGGGAGTCCTGCTAGTCTCAGAATCTCCTGGGGGAGTCCTGCTAGTCTCAGAATCTCCAGGGGGAGTCCTGCTAGTCTCAGAATCTCCTGGGGGAGTCCTGCTAGTCTCAGAATCTCCTGGGGGAGTCCTGCTAGTCTCAGAATCTCCTGGGGGAGTCCTGCTAGTCTCAGAATCTCCAGGGGGAGTCCTGCTAGTCTCAGAATCTCCTGGGGGAGTCCTGCTAGTCTCAGAATCTCCTGGGGGAGTCCTGCTAGTCTCAGAATCTCCTGGGGGAGTCCTGCTAGTCTCAGAATCTCCAGGGGGAGTCCTGCTAGTCTCAGAATCTCCTGGGGGAGTCCTGCTAGTCTCAGAATCTCCTGGGGGAGTCCTGCTAGTCTCAGAATCTCCAGGGGGAGTCCTGCTAGTCTCAGAATCTCCAGGGGGAGTCCTGCTAGTCTCAGAATCTCCAGGGGGAGTCCTGCTAGTCTCAGAATCTCCAGGGGGAGTCCTGCTAGTCTCAGAATCTCCTGGGGGAGTCCTGCTAGTCTCAGAATCTCCAGGGGGAGTCCTGCTAGTCTCAGAATCTCCTGGGGGAGTCCTGCTAGTCTCAGAATCTCCTGGGGGAGTCCTGCTAGTCTCAGAATCTCCAGGGGGAGTCCTGCTAGTCTCAGAATCTCCTGGGGGAGTCCTGCTAGTCTCAGAATCTCCAGGGGGAGTCCTGCTAGTCTCAGAATCTCCAGGGGGAGTCCTGCTAGTCTCAGAATCTCCTGGGGGAGTCCTGCTAGTCTCAGAATCTCCTGGGGGAGTCCTGCTAGTCTCAGAATCTCCAGGGGGAGTCCTGCTAGTCTCAGAATCTCCAGGGGGAGTCCTGCTAGTCTCAGAATCTCCAGGGGGAGTCCTGCTAGTCTCAGAATCTCCTGGGGGAGTCCTGCTAGTCTCAGAATCTCCTGGGGGAGTCCTGCTAGTCTCAGAATCTCCAGGGGGAGTCCTGCTAGTCTCAGAATCTCCTGGGGGAGTCCTGCTAGTCTCAGAATCTCCTGGGGGAGTCCTGCTAGTCTCAGAATCTCCTGGGGGAGTCCTGCTAGTCCCACCGCAGGATGAAAAACACCAGGGATAATAATAACATGACTGCCTGGTTTTCCAGATGAACTTCTAGGAAGTAATACCGGACTATTAACCCTTTCATAATATTTAGAGGGAAGAGCCTAGCGAGGGAAGTAACATGTTATTAGAAGGGCTTTACTCCTGACTGGCGTGTTAAAGACATCCAGTAAGTTTTACCAGGAGGTTTTACCAGGAGGTTTGTGGCTTTGAAATGTGGAGGTTGAGTGGCAGGTCTACTCGTGACTCCTCAGGTGCAGGGCTGGGGGCGCTGGGAATGAACTCTGGGGTTGGGCCGGACTGAACTGGGCTGAGCTGGGGCTGCTGGGGGCGCTGGGAATGAACTCTGGGGTTGGGCCGGACTGAACTGGGCTGAGCTGGGGCTGCTGGGGGCGCTGGGAATGAGCTCTGGGGTTGGGCTGGACTGAACTGGGCTGAGCTGGGGCTGCTGGGGGCGCTGGGAATGAACTCTGGGGTTGGGCTGGACTGAACTGGGCTGAGCTGGGGCTGCTGGGGGCGCTGGGAATGAACTCTGGGGTTGGGCTGGACTGAACTGGGCTGAGCTGGGGCTGCTGGGGGCGCTGGGAATGAACTCTGGGGTTGGGCTGGACTGAACTGGGCTGAGCTGGGGCTGCTGGGGGCGCTGGGAATGAACTCTGGGGTTGGGCTGGACTGAACTGGGCTGAGCTGGGGCTGCTGGGGGTGCTGGGATTGAGCTCTGGGGTTGGGCCGGACTGAACTGGGCTGAGCTGGGGCTGCTGGGGGTGCTGGGACTGAGCTCTGGGGTTGGGCCGGACTGAACTGGGCTGTCCTCTCCCTAGGTGTCAGGCTGTGTTGGGTCCTAACCCATACTCAGTGTTTAAAGCTGCACTGCGGAGTGTCTGAGCGGTATGTGAGACGTGGCGGAGCTGTGGAGGCCTGGCCAACCGGTAGATCTGCTCCATATGTTTGTCGAGCTCCACTCTCTGATCAGACACACTGAGACTCAATGTTCCCTATGTTTGTCGAGCTCCACTCTCTGTTCAGACACACTGAGACTCAATGTTCCATATGTTTCTAGAGCTCTCCAATCTCTGCAGAGCAGACAGACCTGAGACCCAAATGGCACCTTATTCCCTATATAGTGCACTACTTTCGACCCTATTCCCTATATAGTGCACTACTTTCGACCCTATTCCCTATATAGTGCACTACTTTCGACCCTATTCCCTATATAGTGCACTACTTTAGACTATAGTGCACTACTTATGGGCCCTGGTCAAAAGTGGTGCACTACATCAAGAATATAGGGTGCCATTTGGGATGCAGCCAGTCTCTCCTCGACCTCCCCTTGGCCTCACACAACCTGCCCCCCTGATCAACAGAAAACAACTTGCAACTTTTCTTTTTTGAGGGAGAAAAAAAAGAACAAAGCATTCACATGCTAAGACAGTGGACATATGGCTTTAACAAAGCATTCACATGCTAAGACAGTGGAAACATGGCTTTAACAAAGCATTCACATGCTAAGACAGTGGAAACATGGCTTTAACAAAGCATTCACATGCTAAGACAGTGGAAACATGGCTTTAACAAAGCATTCACATGCTAAGACAGTGGAAACATGGCTTTAACAAAGCATTCACATGCTAAGACAGTGGAAACATGGCTTTAACAAAGCATTCACATGCTAAGACAGTGGAAACATGGCTTTAACAAAGCATTCACATGCTAAGACAGTGGAAACATGGCTTTAACAAAGCATTCACATGCTAAGACAGTGGAAACATGGCTTTAACAAAGCATTCACATGCTAAGACAGTGGACATATGGCTTTAACAAAGCATTCACATGCTAAGACAGTGGAAACATGGCTTTAACAAAGCATTCACATGCTAAGACAGTGGAAACATGGCTTTAACAAAGCATTCACATGCTAAGACAGTGGAAACATGGCTTTAACAAAGCATTCACATGCTAAGACAGTGGAAACATGGCTTTAACAAAGCATTCACATGCTAAGACAGTGGAAACATGGCTTTAACAAAGCATTCACATGCTAAGACAGTGGAAACATGGCTTTAACAAAGCATTCACATGCTAAGACAGTGGAAACATGGCTTTAACAAAGCATTCACATGCTAAGACAGTGGACATATGGCTTTAACAAAGCATTCACATGCTAAGACAGTGGACACATGGCTTTAACAAAGCATTCACATGCTAAGACAGTGGACACATGGCTTTAACAAAGCATTCACATGCTAAGACTGTATAAACATGGCTTTAACAAAGCATTCACATGATAAGACAGTGGAAACATGGCTTTAACAAAGCATTCACATGCTAAGACTGAACACATGGCTTTAACAAAGCATTCACATGCTAAGACTGAACACATGGCTTTAACAAAGCATTCACATGCTAAGACAGTGGACATATGGCTTTAACAAAGCCTTCACATGCTAAGACAGTGGACATATGGCTTTAACCGAGTATAGCCCACAAAGATCTACGCCACGGCACAACCCAAGGGGGGGCGCCAACCCAGACAGGAAGACCACGTAAGTGACTCAACCCACTCAAGTGACGCACGCCTCCTAGGGACGGCATGGAAGATCACCAGTAAGCCAGTGACTCAGCCCCTGTAATAGGGTTAGAGGCAGAGAATCCCAGTGGAGAGAGGGGAACCAACCAGGCAGAGACAGCAAGGGCGGTTCGTTGCTCCAGAGCCTTTCCGTTCACCTTCACACTCCTGGGCCAGACTACACTCAATCATAGGACCTACTGAAGAGATGAGTCTTCAGTAAAGACTTAAAGGTTGAGACCGAGTCTGCATCTCTCACATGGGTAGGCAGACCATTCCATAAAAATTGAGCTCTATTGGAGAAAGCCCTGCCTCCAGCTGTTCGCTTAGAAATTCTAGGGACAATTAGGAGGCCTGCGTCTTGTGACCGTAGTGTACGTGTAGGTATGTACGGCAGGACCAAATCGGAAAGATAGGTAGGAGCAAGCCCATGTAATGCTTTGTAGGTTAACAGTAAAACCTTGAAATCAGCCCTTGACTCTCCTCAGTTTCATCAACAAAATAAAAACAAACGCTCTGGGGGAAAACAGTGCCGGTGTTTCCCTTTACTCAGATTTGAGCTTTCAGGTGAAGAAGGGCAAAGATGGTGTCGACAGAGATGTTCGCCTCGCTTTGAGTCCTTAGGAAACTATGCAGTATTTTGTTTTTTATGTATTATTTCTTACATTGTTACCCCAGGATATCTTAAGTCTTATTACATACAGCCGGGAAGAACTATTGGATATAAGAGCAACGTCAACTCACCAACATTACGACCAGGAATACAACTTTCCCGAACTGATCCTCTGTTTGGACCACCACCGAGGACAAAGGCTCTAATACCAGAAGCCAACCCAAGACAATGGCGAAGTAGAAGGGGCAGACGGAGCGGCCTCCTGGTCAGGCTTCGTAGATGTGCACATCACCCACTGCTCCCGAGTATACTACTCGCCAATGTCCAGTCTCTTGACATCAAGGTAGACAAAATTCGAGCAAGGGTTGCCTTCCAGAGAGACATCAGAGATTGTAACATTCTTTGTTTCATGGAAACATGGGTCTCTCTGGATATGTTGTCGGAATCGGATCAGACACCGGGCCGACAGAGATGAACACATCTCTGGGAAGAGGAAGGGCAGGGGTGTATACTTCATGATTAATGACTCATGGTGTAACCATAACAACATACAGGAACTCAAGTCCTTCTTCTCACCCGACCTAGAATTCCTCACAATCAAATGCCGGCCATATTACCTGCAAGAAAATTATTGTCAGTTATTGTCACAGCTGTGTACATTCCCCCTTCAAGCAGACACCAAGGTGGCCCTCAAGGAACTTCACTGGACTCTATGTAAACTGGAAACTATATACCCTGAGGCTGCATTTATTGTAGCTGGGGATTTTAACAAAGCACATTTGAGAACAAGGCTACCTAAATTCTATCACCCCCTGTCCACCGGACGTGCTACCTGTCCCAGACCTGCTGTTTTCAACTCTCTAGAGACCGCAGGAGCGGTAGAGATACTCTTAATGATCGGCTATGAAAAGCCAACTGACATTTACTCCTGATTATTATTTGACCATGCTGGTCATTTATGAACATTTGAACATCTTGGCCATGTTCTGTTATAATCTCCACCCGGCACAGCCAGAAGAGGACTGGCCACCCCTCATAGCCTGGTTCCTCTCTAGGTTTCTTCCTAGGTTTTGGCCTTTCTAGGGAGTTTTTCCTAGCCGCCGTGCTTCTACACCTGCATTGCTTGCTGTTTGGGGTTTTAGGCTGGGTTTCTGTACAGCACTTCGAGATATTAGCTGATGTACGAAGGGCTATATAAAATAAACTTGATTTGATATCAGCATATTGATTACACTACGCATGGGGGTAATACACTCGACCACTGCTACTCTTACTTCAGCGATGCATACAAGGCCCTCCTCTGCCCTCCCTTCGGCAAATCCGACCACGACGCCATCTTGCTCCAACAGTCCTGGCAGAAACTCAAACAGGATGTCACGAATCCCGCTTCCTGAGTCTGTTTTTGCCTGTGTTCTGTCCTGGAGTGTTTTTTCCGGTGTCCTGGAACGCACCCTGTCTGGTTGCCGGGCGACGTAGCTAGTTGGAAGATCTCTGAGTACCCGCACCTGTATCCCATCAGCTATCTGCACACCTGGTCCTGATCATCACCCCTCCACTTCATAAGCGCTGACCTGACATCCATTCACTGCCGGATCGTTAGCCATGAACAGTATGTTGTGCCAGCGTATCAGCCTCCAGTTTGATAGAGTTTGTTTTGTTGTTTTGTACGTCTTGCTTGCCTTGAACTTACCTCCGTTTGTTCTGTCTACAGTCATTCACCAGGAACACTCACCCCATTCCTGCCTGGTCGTCGGTGGCTTCTGTTACTCCCTTGGATCTGCCTATTCACTCCCATCAACTCACCTCCACTGCCCGCTCCGCCACCTGGATCTTTCTACCGCTACGTTTAAACTTGTAAATAAATACTCACCTTCATCCTACTCTCCTTGTCCTAGTCTGCTTCTGGGTTCAATTGTAGAAGAAGCGTGACACAGGATGTACCAGTGACTAGAACCGAACCATTCAATGCTGGTCTGACCGATCAGAATCCAAGCTTCAAGATTGTTTTACCACGCGGACTGGAATATGTTTCGGTCAGCCTCAGAGAATAAAATCGACCTATTTATTTATTTTTACTTTACTTAAACTTTATTTAACTTGGCAAGTCAGTTAAGAACATATTCTTATTCACAATGACGGCCTAGGAACTGCGGGTTTACTGCCTTGTTCAGGGGCAGAACGACAGATTTTTACCTTGTCAGCTCAGGGATTCGATCTAGCAACCTTTCGGTTACTGGCGCAACACTAACCACTAGGCTACCTGCCGCAAAAAACGCTGACTCGGTGAGTGAATTTATAAGTAAGTGCATTGGAGATGTTGTACCCACTGTACCCACTATTAAAACCTACCCTAACCAGAAACCATGGATAGATGGCGTCATTCGCGCAAAACTGAAAGAGTGAACCAACACATTTAACCATGGAAAGATGTCTGGGAATATGGCTGAATATAACCCGTGTAGTTATTCCCTCCAAGGTAATCAAACAGGCGAAATGCCAGTACAGGGACAAAGTGGAGTCGCAATTCAACGGCTCAGACACGAGACGTATGTGACAGGGACTACAGGAAATCACGGATTACAAAAAGAAAACCAACCACGTCACGGACACCGACGGCACGCTTCCAGACAAACTAAACAGCTTCTTGCCCGCTTTGAGGATAATACAGTGCCACCCTCACTGCCCACTAACAAGAACTAGCCCCCCCTTCTCCTTCTCCGTGGCCAACGTGAGTAAAACATTTAAACATGTTAACCCTCGCAAGGCTGCTGGCCCAGACGGCATCCCTAGTCGCGTCCTCAAAGCATGCGCAGACCAGCTGGCTGGTGTGTTTACGGACATATTCAATCAATCCTTATCCCAGTCTGTGGTCCCCACATGCTTCAAGATGGCCACCATTTTTCCTGTACCCAAGAAGGCAAAGTTAACCAAACTAAATGACTACCACCACGTAGCACTCACTTCTGTCATCATGAAGTGCTTTGAGAGACTAGTCAAGGATCATATCACCTCCACCTTAGTGGCCACCCTAGACCCACTTCAGTTGGCATACCGCCCTAACAGGTCCACAGACAATGAAATCGCCATCACACTGCCCCATCCCCCATCTAAGAATGCTGTTCATTGACAACAGCTCAGCATTCAACATCATGGTACCCTCCAAGCGCATAATTAAGCTGAAGACCCTGGACCTCAACCACGCCCTGTGCAATTTGGTCCTGGACTTTGATGGGCCGCCCCCCAGGTGGTGAAGGTAGGAAACAACATCTCCACCTTGCTGACCTTCAACACAAGGGTGTATGCTCAGTCCCCTCCTGTACTCCCTGTTCACCCACGACTGCGTGGCCATGCACGCCTCCAACTCAATCATCAAGTTTGCAGACACAACAACAGTAGTGGGCCTGATTACCAACAACGACGAGACGGCCTACAGGGAGGAGGTGAGGGCTCTGGGAGTGTGGTGTCAGGAAAACAACTTCTCACTCAACGTCAACAAAACAAAGGAGATGATCGTGCACTTCAGGAAACAGCAGAGGGTGCACCCCCCTATCCACATCGACGGGACCGCAGTGGAGAAGCTTCAAGTTCCTTGGCGTTCACATCACTGACAAACTGAAATGGTCCACCCACACAGACAGTGTGGTGAAGAAGGCGCAACAGCAACAAGAGGCTGAAGAAACTTGGCTTGTCACCCAAAACCCTCACAAACTTTTACAGATCCACAATCGAGAGCATCCTGTCGAGCTGTATCACAGCCTGGTACGGCAACTGCTCCGCCCTCAACCGCAAGGCTCTCCAGAGGGTGGTGCGGTCTACACAAAACATCACCGGGGGCAGACTACCTGCCCTCCATGACACCTACAGCACCCAATGTCACAGGAAGGCCAAAAAGATCATCAAGGACAACAACCACCTGAGCCACTGCCTGTTCACGCCGTTACCATCCAGAAGGCGAGGTCAGTAATGGTGCATCAAAGCTGGGACCGAGAGACTGAAGAACAGCTTCTATCTCAAGGCCATCAGACTGCTGAACAGCCATCACTAACTCAGAGAGGCTGTTTCCCATATTGAGACCCAATCACTGGACACTAATAAATGGATCACTAGTCACTTTAAACAAAGCCACCTTAAATAATGCCACTTTAATAATGTTTACATGTCTTACATTACTCATATCACATGTATATACCCTATTTTATACCATCTATTGCACCTTGCCTATGCCGCTCGGCCATTGCTCATCCATATAGTTATATGTACATATTCTCATTTACCCCATTTAGATATGTGTGTATTAGGTAGTTGTTGTGGAATTGTTAGATATTACTGCACCTTTCGGGAACCAGAACCACAAGCATTTCACTACACTCACATTAACATCTGCTTTCCATGTGTATGTGACCAATAACATTTGATTTGATTTGAAATAAAAGGTGACATGTAAATGACAGAAAAGTAAAAGTTGAAGTTTATTTAGTCTTCATAAACAAAGCGTAGCATTAGAACACTGTCGTTTTACAACAGCGAATCATATTCATATGAAGGTATGAATATGAATAGTGTTGAGGAGGTGTTTATTACTGGAGTCCACCACCAGGAGGCGCTATAGGATGCTTGTGATGGTGATAGTCCAGTCCCTACCCCTTTAGATCTGACAGGATATAGGATATCAGCAATATGGTCCAATCTTCCCCTTTGCCATCTGATTCTAGCCCAAGCCTATCTGTCATGTTGTTTCCCCCCAGTCCTTAGAGATGGGCCACAGTGCCAGGAAACAGACCACTCAACTTCCCTGATAGTGGAACATACAACAGATGTGGTGCAACAATACAAGACAATGAAACAGATTGTCACTCAGTCTGTCGTCCAGCCTCTCAGCTGTGATGAGACCACCCTATGGTGTCAGGGTGGATATTGGACAGACACGTGTGCGTGTGCGTGTGCGTGTGTGTGTGTGTGTGTGTGTGTGTTTACGTATATTTGTGTGCTTGATCATGCATGTGGATGTTACTTCCTCCTGTTACCCAGCTGTACCCCTGGTGTCCAGACACACTGTTACTTCCTGCTGTTGTTACCCAGCTGTACCCCGTGTGTCCAGACACACTGTTACTTCCTGCTGTTGTTACCCAGCTGTTCCCCCCTGTGTCCAGACACATTGTTACTTCCTGCTGTTGTTACCCAGCTGTACCCCGTGTGGAACACATATGGAATCATGTAGTAACCAAAAAAGTATTTTAGATTTTAGATTCTCCGGGACAAGTCTCTGAATGTCCATGAGTGGCCCAGCCAGACCCCGGACTTGAACCCAATCGAACATCTCTGGAGAGACCTGAAAATAGCTGTCCAGCGACGCTCCCCATCCAACCTGACAGAGCTTGAGAGGATCTGCAGAGAAGAATGGGAGAAACTCTCCAAATACAGGTGTGCCAAGCTTGTAGCCTCATACCCAAGAAGACTCAAGGCTGTAATCGCTGCCAAAGGTGCTTTAACAAAGTACTGAGTAAATGGCCTTAATACTCATGTAAATGTTTTTATAAATTTGCAAAAATTTATAAAAACCTGTTTTCGCTTTGTCATTATTATTGTGTTTTAGATTAATGAGGGAGGAAAAAAACGATTTAATCCATTTTAGAATAAGGCTGTAACCTAAAAGGCACTGCATATTGTGAATCACCCATAAGGCCATATCGCCATAGAAACACACCATATACTGTAGCGTGGCACTTCCGAGAGACTCTAGCCTATCACGTTGGTCTCTGTCACTAGACCAGGAGTCACCAGGGATCACTAGCTTGTGGACCGTACCCAGAACATGCAGTGGAGTCACCAGGGATCACTAGCTTGTGGACCGTACCCAGAACATGCAGTGGAGTCACCAGGGATCACTAGCTTGTGGACCGTACCCAGAACATGCAGTGGAGTCACCAGGGATCACTAGCTTGTGGACCGTACCCAGAACATGCAGTGGAGTCACCAGGGATCACTAGCTTGTGGACCGTACCCAGAACATGCAGTGGAGTCACCAGGGATCACTAGCTTGTGGACCGTACCCAGAACATGCAGTGGAGTCACCAGGGATCACTAGCTTGTGGACCGTACCCAGAACATGCAGTGGAGTCACCAGGGATCACTAGCTTGTGGACCGTACCCAGAACATGCAGTGGAGTCACCAGGGATCACTAGCTTGTGGACCGTACCCAGAACATGCAGTGGAGTCACCAGGGATCACTAGCTTGTGGACCGTACCCAGAACATGCAGTGGAGTCACCAGGGATCACTAGCTTGTGGACCGTACCCAGAACATGCAGTGGAGTCACCAGGGATCACTAGCTTGTGGACCGTACCCAGAACATGCAGTGGAGTCACCAGGGATCACTAGCTTGTGGACCGTACCCAGAACATGCAGTGATTTGATCCCTTTGAAGGCCTCCTTCTGGACCTTTGCTGATCTTGTTGTCATGGATGTTCCGGGGCAGGTTGGCAGGTAGCTGGGTCAGCTGGTTGTAGGACAGGCAACAGATTTAACATGATCCATGTTAAAGAAGGTCTTGGGATGGATTTTTAGAGATCTTGTTGTTTACCAGGAACAGGGAAAGGGAAGATATTCAGCAACCCTTGGAGGACAACGGAGGTTGTTTAGGAAAAAACATTGGCCTAAGATAAACTAAAAGGGGCCGTCTTTATTTTCAAGGCCGGGTGAAGCTAAGGACCCCAAAAGCAACATCCAGAGTCATATTTTTTCTCGTAGGCAACATTGCTTGGCATTGCTTGGCAAGGTGGTCTGACCTACCTATACAATTACAGTTTAATCATATAGCCTTCTACAGGGTGTTTTACAGAGCCTGTATAGACCGATGGATCTACAGGTAAACGCTGGTTCAGTTTTTCATTCCGTCCGGAAGGAGACTGCGATAAAGCACTACTTGGCTCAGGTATTCCTTCATTTTTGGTTAATCGCAAGCTGTGACCTCAAAGCACAATCAAAGGTCTCCGTCTGAAGAACAGATGTTAGTGGTTTGTTTTCTCTGTTGTCCACACAGCCAATCTCTCCCTCAGCTGTTACAGTGTTAGAGTGGGTCATGTAGTACGGTGTCCATATCAGGACCGAATCACACGACCGTGGACATTCTGATTCTGTCCTAATATGGACACCGTGTTTCATAGAGGCCTATGGGGGATATGGGTGTCTGAAGGTGATTCTGTCCTAATATGGACACCGTGTTTCATAGAGGCCTATGGGGGATATGGGTGTCTGAAGGTGATTCTGTCCTAATATGGACACCGTGTTTCATAGAGGCCTATGGGGGATATGGGTGTCTGAAGGTGATTCTGTCCTAATATGGACACCGTGTTTCATAGAGGCCTATGGGGGATATGGGTGTCTGAAGGTGATTCTGTCCTAATATGGACACCGTGTTTCATAGAGGCCTATAGGGGATATGGGTGTCTGAAGGTGATTCTGTCCTAATATGGACACCGTGTTTCATAGAGGCCTATGGGTGTCTGAAGGTGATTCTGTCCTAATATGGACACCGTGTTTCATAGAGGCCTATGGGGAATATGGGTGTCTGAAGGTGATTCTGTCCTAATATGGACACCGTGTTTCATAGAGGCCTATGGGGGATATGGGTGTCTGAAGGTGATTCTGTCCTAATATGGACACCGTGTTTCATAGAGGGCTATGGGGGATATGGGTGTCTGAAGGTGATTCTGTCCTAATATGGACACCGTGTTTCATAGAGGCCTATGGGGGATATGGGTGTCTGAAGGTGATTCTGTCCTAATATGGACACCGTGTTTCATAGAGGCCTATGGGGGATATGGGTGTCTGAAGGTGATTCGGACTCGGGTGAAAAAGTCTGCGTTTACACAGGCAGCCCCATTCTGATCATTTATTGGCAAAGAGATCTGGGCCAGGTTCACTAAAATTATTCTAACGATGAACTTTGCTTTAAGATGCTTTTGGGAAAAGCAAATTGGGCTGCCTGTGTAACCGATCGCTGCCCGTATCTCTACTCAGCAAATTGGATGCAGTCTATCACAGTTTTGTCACCAAAGCCCCATATACTACCCACCACTGCGACCTGTACGCTCACTTTGGCTGGCCCTCGCTTCATACTCGTCGCCAAACCCATTGGCTCCAGGTCATCTATAAGTCTTCGCTAGGTAAAGCCCCGCCTTATCTCAGCTCACTGGTCACCATAGCAGCACCCACCTGTAGCACGCGCTCCAGCAGGTATATCTCACTGGTCACCCCCAAAGCCAATTCCTCCTTTGGCCGCCTTTCCTTCCAGTTCTCTGCTGCAAATGGCTGGAAGGAATTGCAAAAATCGCTGGAGACCCATGTCTCCCTCACTAACTTCAAGCACCAGCTGTCAGAGCAGCTCACAGATCACTGCACCTGTACATAGCCCACCTGTTAATTACCCATCCAACTACCTCATCCCCATTTATTTATTCATCTTGATCCTTTGCACCCCAGTATCTCTACTTGCACATTCATCTTCTGCACATCTACCATTCCAGTGTTTAATTGCTAAATTGTAATCATTTCACCACCACGGCCTATTTATTGCCTTACCTCCCTAATCTTACCTCATTTGCACACACTGTACATAGACTTTTCTATTGTGTTATTGACTGTATGTTTGTTTTACTCCATGTGTAACTCTGTTGTTTGTGTCGCTCTGCTCTGCTTTATCTTGGCCAGGTCGCAGTTGTAAATGAGAACTTGTTCTCAACTGGCCTACCTGGTTAAATCAAGGTGAAATAAAATAAATATTTAAAAAATGGTTACAGTTTGAAGCTTTTTCTTGAGTGAATAGCTTGATGAAAGCAAGTCAATAGACTTGAGAAAATATACCTCTCCATTGATATCACATACATTATCAAGCATTTCACACATATTATCCAGATAATGACAGACAGAAAGCCAAAGGGTTTGACTTATCCCACCCAGATCACAGGTATTTTACCTACAGTCAGTTACTCCACTACGACCTGATGTCTCCCTAGTCCCTCCATTAGAGAGGAAATAGTGACCAGTAGGTTAACTACAGTCAGTTACTCCACTGTGACCTGATGTCTCCCTAGTCCCTCCATTAGAGAGGAAATAATGACCAGTAGGTTAACTACAGTCAGTTACTCCACTGTGACCTGATGTCTCCCTACTCCCTCCATTAGAGAGGAAATAATGACCAGTAGGTTAACTACAGTCAGTTACTCCACTGTGACCTGATGTCTCCCTACTCCCTCCATTAGAGAGGAAATAATGACCAGTAGGTTAACTACAGTCAGTTACTCCACTGTGACCTGATGTCTCCCTACTCCCTCCATTAGAGAGGAAATAATGACCAGTAGGTTAACTACAGTCAGTTACTCCACTGTGACCTGATGTCTCCCTACTCCCTCCATTAGAGAGGAAATAATGACCAGTAGGTTAACTACAGTCAGTTACTCCACTGTGACCTGATGTCTCCCTACTCCCTCCATTAGAGAGGAAATAATGACCAGTAGGTTAACTACAGTCAGTTACTCCACTGTGACCTGATGTCTCCCTACTCCCTCCATTAGAGAGGAAATAATGACCAGTAGGTTAACTACAGTCAGTTACTCCACTGTGACCTGATGTCTCCCTACTCCCTCCATTAGAGAGGAAATAATGACCAGTAGGTTAACTACAGTCAGTTACTCCACTGTGACCTGATGTCTCCCTACTCCCTCCATTAGAGAGGAAATAATGACCAGTAGGTTAACTACAGTCAGTTACTCCACTGTGACCTGATGTCTCCCTACTCCCTCCATTAGAGAGGAAATAATGACCAGTAGGTTAACTACAGTCAGTTACTCCACTGTGACCTGATGTCTCCCTACTCCCTCCATTAGAGAGGAAATAATGACCAGTAGGTTAACTACAGTCAGTTACTCCACTGTGACCTGATGTCTCCCTACTCCCTCCATTAGAGAGGAAATAGTGACCAGTAGGTTAACTACAGTCAGTTACTCCACTGTGACCTGATGTCTCCCTAGTCCCTCCATTAGAGAGGAAATAATGACCAGTAGGTTAACTACAGTCAGTTACTCCACTGTGACCTGATGTCTCCCTACTCCCTCCATTAGAGAGGAAATAATGACCAGTAGGTTAACTACAGTCAGTTACTCCACTGTGACCTGATGTCTCCCTACTCCCTCCATTAGAGAGGAAATAATGACCAGTAGGTTAACTACAGTCAGTTACTCCACTGTGACCTGATGTCTCCCTACTCCCTCCATTAGAGAGGAAATAATGACCAGTAGGTTAACTACAGTCAGTTACTCCACTGTGACCTGATGTCTCCCTACTCCCTCCATTAGAGAGGAAATAATGACCAGTAGGTTAACTACAGTCAGTTACTCCACTGTGACCTGATGTCTCCCTACTCCCTCCATTAGAGAGGAAATAATGACCAGTAGGTTAACTACAGTCAGTTACTCCACTGTGACCTGATGTCTCCCTACTCCCTCCATTAGAGAGGAAATAATGACCAGTAGGTTAACTACAGTCAGTTACTCCACTGTGACCTGATGTCTCCCTACTCCCTCCATTAGAGAGGAAATAATGACCAGTAGGTTAACTACAGTCAGTTACTCCACTGTGACCTGATGTCTCCCTACTCCCTCCATTAGAGAGGAAATAATGACCAGTAGGTTAACTACAGTCAGTTACTCCACTGTGACCTGATGTCTCCCTACTCCCTCCATTAGAGAGGAAATAATGAGTCATTGTTACTGTAGCAACCGAAAATAACACTAAGTCAGCAGAGAATGTAACATAGCGATAGCGTGATCCAAGAACACATTTTAAGCAGTATGTAGTTCTGGAATAAATGTGACAAGATACATATGCAGTCGAAGAAACAATGTTCATGAAATCAATAACTTGTACTAGTAACCGATAACATTCATGTACTGAAATGCACTTATATAATATCTTTGATGATACAGTGGTAGCAATACATGGTTTTAACATCTTCACAAGATACGGGAATGCCAATGGTGGAGGTGTTGCCTTTTATGCTGAGAGTCATATTCCTGTAAATCTACGAGAGGACCTCATGTTAATGGCTGTTGAAGTAATATGACTAAAGCCCAGTATTGTGGGAAGCTGCTATACACCACTACGTGCTAACAGTCTGCTTGCCTGTCTGGTCCAGTCTCAGGTCGCTATGATGACAAATGGGTCTATCCATGATTATGTGCCCTTGTGGCCTATTTGATGTTGGGAAGACATATTTGAGCATGATAGCCTATTTGAAGTATAATGCATTTGCCAGACAGATTTCTGTGTGCTGTTTAGCTGGAATATTTTTTTTTATGGAAGCACGGATGTATTCTGTTATTTTAATCATTAGCCTCTACAAATCGGTGGGTCCCCCGCTGGACGGTTGAGCTAACGTAGGCTAGTAGGATTAGCATGAGGTTGTAAGTGACAAGAATATTTCCCAGGACATAGACATATCTGATATTGGCAGAAAGCTTAAATTCTTGTTGATCTAACTGCACTGTCCAATTTACAGTAGCTATTACAATGAAATAATACCATGCTATTGTTTGAGGAGAGTGTACAGCTTTGAACATGAAAAGTTATGAATAAACAAATTAGGCACATTTGGGCAGTCTTGATACAACATTTTGAACAGACATGAAATGGTTCATTGGATCAGTCTACAACTTTGTACATGCACTGCCGCTATCTAGTGGCCACATTCTGAATAGCAACTGGGCTTAAATAATATATTATGGCCTTTCTCTTGCATTTCCAAGATGGTACAAAAAAAAATACAAATACAATTTATTTTTATTATATTTTACCAGATCTAATGTGTTATATTCTCCTTCATTCATTGCACATTTCCACAAACTTCAAAGTGTTTCCTTTCAAATGGTACCAAGAATTTGCATGTCCTTGCTTCAGGTCATGAGTTACAGACAGTTAGATTTGGGTTTGTTATTTTAGTCTAAATTTTTTTAAAAAAAGGGGCGGATTCTTAAGAGGTTTTTAAGTGCTCAAAATAAGTTTCTAACTATTAGGCTACTATATAATGAGGAGTGCCGATGGGAAAGTTTCTGTCTCTGCTGTGTAGCTTAAATGGCCCCATAGCTAAGCTAGTTAATGCATCTCTAAAATGGCTCCATAACTGAGCTAGTTAATGCATCTCTAAAATGGCCCCATAACTAAGCTAGTTAATGCATCTCTAAAATGGCCCCATAACTAAGCTAGTCAATGCATCTCTAAAATGGCCCCATAACTAAGCTAGTTAATGCATCTCTAAAATGGCCCCATAACTAAGCTAGTCAATGCATCTCTAAAATGGCCCCATAACTAAGCTAGTTAATGCATCTCTAAAATGGCCCCATAACTAAGCTAGTTAATGCATCTCTAAAATGGCCCCATAACTAAGCTAGTTAATGCATCTCTAAAATGGCCCCATAACTAAGCTAGTTAATGCATCTCTAAAATGGCCCCATAACTAAGCTAGTCAATGCATCTCTAAAATGGCCCCATAACTAAGCTAGTTAATGAGTCTCTAAAATGGCCCCATAACTAAGCTAGTTAATGCATCTCTAAAATGGCCCCATAACTAAGCTAGTTAATGCATCTCTAAAATGGCCCCATAACTAAGCTAGTTAATGCATCTCTAAAATGGTCCCATAACTAAGCTAGTTAATGATTCTCTAAAATGGCCCCATAACTAAGCTAGTTAATCCATCTCTAAAATGGCCCCATAACTAAGCTAGTTAATGCATCTCTAAAATGGCCCCATAACTAAGCTAGTTAATGCATCTCTAAAATGGCCCCATAACTAAGCTAGTTAATGTGTCTCTCATTCATACTCTTTAGCAGCAGCTGGGATTCTCACTTCCCAGTTCCACTTTTGAGTTCTGTTTTAGGAATGAGTCATGGCCAAAATAACCATTGAAATAGGTTGGAATTACCAGAAATGTCACTAACTCATACTCAACAAAAAACACAAAATAGGTCTAAGTGTATGTTTCCTTCAGTGCTTC
Source organism: Salvelinus namaycush (assembly GCF_016432855.1). Taxonomy (NCBI): domain Eukaryota; kingdom Metazoa; phylum Chordata; class Actinopteri; order Salmoniformes; family Salmonidae; genus Salvelinus; species Salvelinus namaycush. The sequence continues at coordinate 6,051,245 of NC_052308.1, forward strand.
AAAGCTTTGTGGCATCTGATATTTGCTTGCCACAGCACAAATTGCTCTCTGAAGTGTATATTATGTGAAACCCAGAGGGTCAAACTAGGGTTTGGCTGAAACACACAGCTATAATGGAAAGAGGGTTTTTACTCATGTTTCAGTATCATCTCGTATTGAGTTGGCGTGTAATATTTTCCTACACAAGATCAGTCGGTAGACTGAGATCTTGCGCTAACATCATAGCTTAGTATTGTGTACATTAAAGCCGGCTTCACTCTCTATCAATCAAAGTCTTTCAAGAATCAGTACGAATCATTTTCAGTTGATTTGTCTGCATGGTTCAGATTCATTAGACTTTAGGGCCATCATTTTTAAAACAGATTTGTTCTTAACTGACCTGCATGAATAAATAAAGGTTAAATAAAATAGATTCAAAATATGCATCTTCCACAACACAACCAGATGACTCGGTATCAAGCATAGAGCCTGCTTCACTCTCCTCTCACATTCTGCACGCTTAAATATCGAAAGGATTCAAATCTTTCAAGAATCAATACTATCATATTTACTATATTGAAACATGAATAAAGAGCCCTCTCCATTCTATTCTATGACCATGATTAGTTATGTCTGTGCTCATGAGATCGATAGATAGTCGACCTTTTCATATGAGTTCCATTCAGTGTAAACAGGATATACTGTACCCTTATTATGTCCAATTAGCTTAGCACCAGACACAGAGAGTTTACAGTTGATTCCATGGACACCAATAAACTGTGTATGTCCTCCAGACCTGGGTTCAAATACTATTTGAAATAGTTTCAAATACATTAGCTGAGCTTGCCTGGCATAAATTAAACCAATAAAATAGTCCCAAAACTGTAAACCCAGCCCATTTGGCACCCCAGGCAGGATGAAGCAAACACTCAAATTACTTGAAAGTTTTCAAATAGTATTTGAACCCAGGTATGATGTTCTCATTGAAATTAGGGGAAAATATGACTCGGCAGCTTACGGTAAAGTGAATTTTCCTATCTACTTACTGCATCATCAGAACAGAAGTCATGTGACAGGAAGAGATGTGATCAGTGGTTCATGGCTGATTCCTGGTGACTTTCTACAATGCCACCCCGAATAATGGCACATTAATAATGTATACATATCTTACATTACTCATATCACATGTACTCTACCGTTCAAAAGTTTGGGGTCACATAGACATTTTCTTGTTTTTGAAAGAAAAGCACATTTTTTGTCCATTAAAATAACATCAAATGGATCAGAAATACAGTGTAGACATTGTTATGTTGTAAATGACTATTGTAGCTGGAAACGACTGATTTTTTAATGGAAGATCTACATAGACGTACAAAGGCCCATTATCAGCAACCATCACTCCTGTGTTCCAATGGCACGTTGTGTTAGCTAATCCAAGTTTGTAATTTTAAAAGGCTAATTGTTATTAGAAAACCCTTTTGCAATTATGTTAGCACAGCTGAAAACTGTAGTTCTGATTAAAGCAGCAATAAAACTGGCCTTCTTTAGACTAGTTGAGTATCTGGAGCATCAGCATTTGTGGGTTCGATTACAGGCTCAAAATGGCCAGAAACAAATATCTTTCTTCTGAAACTCGTCAGTCTATTCTTGTTCTGAGAAATGAAGGCTATTCCATGTGAGAAATTGACAAGAAACTGAAGATCTCGTACAACGCTGTGTGCTACTCCCTTCACAGAACAGCGCAAACTGTTTCTAACCAGAATAGAAAGAGTGGGAGGCCCCGGTGCACAACTGAGCAAGAGGACAAGTACATTAGAGTGTCTAGTTTGAGAAACAGATGCCACACAAGTCCTCAACTGGCAGCTTCATTAAATAGTACCTGCAAAACACCAGTCTCAACGTCAACAGTGAAGAGGCGACTCCAGGATGCTGGCCTTCTAGGCAGAGTTCCTTTGTCCAGTGTCTGTGTTCTTTTGTGTCTGTGTTCTTTTCTTTTTATTGGCCAGTCTGAGATGTTGCTATTTCTTTCCAATCTAATTAAATATTCTGTTAGATGTTTAAAATATCACTTTACCAATCTTTATTTTGTCAAAATAATAGGCATTTTGGTGTCAAGTGTTTATCAAAATCTGTCCTTTTTGGTTCCAACCACCGGGTCTTCGTGAGATGCAGAGTAGAACGGATGATCGATGTCGTTCCCACCATGAAGCATGGAGGAGGAGGTGTGATGGTGACACTGTCTGATTTATTTAGAATTCAAGTCACACTTAACCAACATGGCTACCACAGCATTCTGCAGGAATATGCAATCCCATCTGGTTTGTGCTTAGTGGGACTATCAATTGTTTTTCAACAGGACAATGACCCAACACACCTCTAGACTGTGTAAAGGCTATTTGACCAAGAAGGAGAGGGATGGAGTCTGCATCAGATGACCTGGCCTCCACAATCACCCGACCTCAACCCAATTGAGATGGTTTGGGATGAGTTGGACCGCAGAGTGAATTAAAAGCAGCCAACAAGTGCTCAGCATATGTGGGAACTCTATCAAGACGATTGGAAAAGCATTCCTCATGAAGAATGCCAAGAGTGTGCTAAGTAGTGGCTACACTTTGAAGAATCTATAATATATTTTGATTTGTTTAACACATTTAAGGTTACTACATGATTCCATGTGTTATTTCATAGTGTTGATGTCTTCACTATTATTCTACAATGTAGAAAACAGTAAAAATAAAGAAAAACCCTTGAATGGGTGTCTGATCAGAAAGAAAGAATCAGCCAAACTTTTGACTGGCACTGTATATATACACAAAAGTATGTGGACACAACTTCTAATTAGTGGATTTGTCCACACCCGTTGCTGAAAGGTGCATAAAATCGAGCACACAGCCATGTAATCTCCATAGAAAAAACATTGGCAGAAGAATAGCCTTACTGAAGAGCTCAGTGACTTTCAATAAGTCAGTTCGTCAAATTTCTGCCTTGCTAGAGTCTAAGTCAAATCAAACTTTATTTGCCACATGCGCCTAATACAACAGGTGTAGACCTTACAACAGGTTGACCTTACAACAGGTAGACCTTACCGTGAAATGCTGACTTACAAGCCCTTAATTAACCAACAATGCAGTTCAAGAAATACAGTTAAGAAAATATTTACCAAATAAACTAATGTAAAAAATAATAAAAAGTAACACATTAAAATAACGAGGCTATATACAGGGGGTACCGGTACCGAGTCAATGTGCGGGGGTACAAGTTAGTCGAGTAGGTAAAGTGACTATGCATAGGTAATAAACAGCGAGTAGCAGCAGTGTAAAAACAAATAGGGGGGGTCAATGTAAATAGTCCAGGTAGCCATTTGATTAATTGTGCAGCAGTTTTATGGCTTGGGGGTAGAAGCTGTTAAGGAGCCTTTTGGTCCTAGACTTGGCGCTCCGGTACCGCTTGTCGTGCGGTAGCAGAGAGAAGAGTCTATGACTAGGGTGACTAGAGTCTTTAACCATTTTTAGGGCCTTCCTCTGACACCGCCTAGTATATAGGTCCTGGATGTCAGGAAGCTTGACACCAGTGATGTACTGGGCTGTACGCACTACCCTCTGTAGTGCCTTACGGTTGGATTCCGAGCAGTTGCATACCAGGCAGTGATGCAACCGGTCAGGATGCTCTCGATGGTGCAGCTATATACATTTTTGAGGATCTGGGGACCCGTGCCAAATCTTTTCAGTCTCCTGAGGGGGAAAGGGTTTTGTCATACCCTCTTCACGACTGTCTTGGTGTGTTTGGACCATGTTAGTTTGTTGGTGATGTGGACACCAAGGAACTTGAAACTCTCAACCTGCTCCACTACAGCCCCGTCGATGAGAATGGGGGCGTGCTCGTTCCTCCTTTTCCTGTAGTCCACAATCATCACCTTTGTCTTGATCACATTGAGGGAGAGGTTGTTGTCCTGTTACCACACTGCCAGGTCTCTGACCTCCTCCCTATAGGCCGTCTCATTGTTGTCGGTGATCAGGCCTACCACTGTTGGCCTATCACTGTTGTGCCACTTAATATAATGTTTACATACCCTACATTACTCATCTCATATGTATATACTGTACTCTATACCACCTACTGCATCTTGCCATCTTTATGTAATTCATGTATCACTAGCCACTTTAAACAATGCCACTTAATATAATGTTTACATATCCTACATTACTCATCTCATATGTATATGTATATACTGTACTGTATATCATCCACTGCATCTTGCCATCTTTATGTAATACATGTATCACTAGCCACTTTAAACTATGCCACTTTATGTTTACATACCCTACATTACTCATCTCATATGTATATACTGTACTCGATACCATCTACTGCATCTTGCCTATGCCGTTCTGTACCATCACTCATTCATATATCTTTATGTACATATTCTTTATCCCTTTACACTTGTGTGTATAAGGTAGTAGTTGTGGAATTGTTAGGTTAGATTACTTGTTGGTTATTACTGCATTGTCGGAACTAGAAGCATTTCGCTCCACTCGCATTAACATCTGCTAACCATGTGTATGTGACAAATAAAATTTGATTTGATTTGTGTCGTCAGCAAACTTAATGATGGTGTTGGAGTCGTGTTTGGCCACGCAGTCGTGGGTAAACAGGGAGTACAGGAGGGGACTAAAGTACACACCCCTGTGGGGCCCCAGTATTGAGGATCAGCGTGACAGATGTGTTGTTCCCTACCCTCACCACCTGGGGGCGGCCCGTCAGGAAGTCCAGGATCCAGTTACAGAGGGAGGGGTTTAGTCCCAGGATCCTTAGCTTAGTGATGAGCTTTGTGGGCACTATGGTGTTGAACGCTGAGCTGTAGTCAATGGAACAGCATTCTCACATAGGTCCTGTAGCGTAGCATCTGCGTCATCTGACCACTTCCGTATTGAGCGAGTCACTGGTACTTCCTGCTTTAGTTTTTGCTTGTAAGCAGGAATCAGGAGGATAGAATTATGGTCAGATTTTCCAAAATGGAGGGCGAGGGAGAGCTTTGTACGCATCTCTGTGTGGTGGTCTAGAGGGTTTTTTTCTCCTCTGGTTGCACATTTGACATGCTGGTAAAAATGTACATCTCTGGGGTCAAGCTTCCTGACATCCATGATATATACTATGCGGTGTTGGAGGAAAGCTCCAAAACTTGTCAAAGACTCTAGTCACCCAAGTCATAGACTGTTCTCTCTGCTACCGCATAGCAAGTGGTACCGGCACGCCAAGACTAGGACCAAAAGGCTCCTTAACAGCTTCTACCCCCAAGCCATAAGACTGCTGAACAACTAATCAAATCGCCACCGGACTATTTACAATAACGGCAGGTAGGTAGATCCCCCAATGTTTGTACACTGCTGCTACTCACTGTATATTATCTATGCATAGTCACTTCCCCCCTACCTTTATGTACAAATTACCTCAACTAACCTGTACCCCCGCACACTGACTCGGTACCGGTTCCCCCTGTATATAGTCTCATTACTAACCTGTACTCCTGCACACTGACTCGGTACCAGTTCCCCCTGTATATAGTCTCATTACTAACCTGTACTCCTGTATATAGTCTCATTACTAACCTGTACTCCTGTATATAGCCTCATTACTAACCTGTACCCCTGCACACTGACTCTGTATCCCCTGTATATAGCCTCATTACTAACCTGTACCCCTGCACACTGACTCTGTATCCCCTGTATATAGCCTCATTACTAACCTGTACCCCTGCACACTGACTCTGTATCCCCTGTATATAGCCTCATTACTAACCTGTACCCCTGCACACTGACTCGGTACCGGTACCCCCTGTATATAGCCTCATTACTAACCTGTACCCCTGCACACTGACTCAGTACCTGTACCCCCTGTATATAGCCTCATTACTAACCTGTACCCCTGCACACTGACTCGGTACCGGTACCCCCTGTATATAGTCTCATTACTAACCTGTACCCCTGCACACTGACTCGGTACCGGTTCCCCCTGTATATAGCCTCATTACTAACCTGTACCCCCGCACACTGACTCGGTACCGGTACCCCCTGTATATAGTCTCATTACTAACCTGTACTCCTGTATATAGCCTCATTACTAACCTGTACCCCTGCACACTGACTCAGTACCTGTACCCCCTGTATATAGCCTCATTACTAACCTGTACCCCTGCACACTGACTCGGTACCGGTACCCCCTGTATATAGTCTCGTTATTCTTATTGTGTTACTTTTTATTATTATTTTTTCTTTCGTTTATTTGGTAAATATTTTCTTATTTCTTTCTTGAACTGCACTGTTGGTTAAGGGCTTATAAGTAAGCATTTCACGTTATGGTCTACACTTTTTGTATTCGGCGCATGTGACAAATACAGTTTGATTTGATCTCTGGACATGTTACAGCCTTATTGTAACCCTGCGTCACCAGGACCTCGTCTCACGTGGCACCCTATTCCCTATGGGCCCTGGTCTAAACTAGTACACTATATAGGGAATAGGGCTCTGGTCAAAACTAGTACACTATATAGGGAATAGGGCCCTGGTCTAAACTAGTACACTATATAGGGAATAGGGCCCTGGTCAAAACTAGTACACTGTATAGGGAATAGGGTGCCATTTCAGAAGCAGAACAGATCCAGCCTCAGTGCTTTTGATTGAATGAGGTTTCTCTACAATGGATGAAACTCTTCAATCTTTAAATTAAAGGTTTCAGGAAAAAGTCCAAGAAGTTGTGCCTCAAATCCCCAAGACAGTTTCCATCCATGGTAAAACAGTTTAATAATAAAGATGAATAAGAAATGGAAGGTACATAAAGTGCGTTTACATAGCAGAATGTTTCCCTCAGACCTTTTACTTGACAGTATATTAACATGTAGCAGGTTGTAAGCATCACTCAGTAATATTGAGACACAGTCGGAGGCTGGTGATGGTGATTTTAGTGACATTTTCCTGATATACTGTAACAATCCGTACTTGACAGATTTCGGGACACGGCCATTGACAGTTTCTTTGTTTTTTTACTAGAATAACAGACAGAATACACCGGCTGAATTCCACGTGGACTTCCTGTTGATCTGAGAGGATCATCGTCATTTATTCTTCTTCTTCCTTTGTGATTGGCTGAACCAATATGGTAATTACTTGATCTTGCCTTCCGATTGGCTGTGTGGAAAATGTAGCCATATTGTTTCCACCTTTCAGATCTACAGGAGTGCCTAAAGAGAAAGGGCTAAGGGGTCTGTTTGGAATTCAGCCACAATGTCAGAGGCATGTTACTTGGTCCACTGAGGTTTCAAGACGATGCTGGAGTAGGACCGTACGCAGGAGAAGGCGGTGGATGAGATCTTCCTGGGGTCGATGTAGTTGTTCTCCAGACGCAGCGTCAATATGTTAGCGTCTTCGTCGTTCTGGGGGTCACAGATAGCGTCCTCTGCAAACGTCCTGTAAGATGTTGAAAAGTTAATTGGTTGTACAGCATGAAGTGATTACTCTGTACTGGACTGGTTGTCGAGAAGAAAGTCAATACTCTTGAATTGATAAATCTTATGTGTTCTGTGAAGGCCTTTTCAAATCATGCTCCTCTCCCAAAACTACAAACTGATCAGAAAGGGTTAACAGTCCTGTCACTTGGTTATTATAGCCCAATGATCAATCACTTGAATTTGCTTACTTCAGCATCTTGGGATAAATAACTTTAGTTTATTTTACTGCAGTCAGTGAACTGTAGCTAGTGTATCTATTGAAAAAGCACATGGTAAAATGGTGCATCTGTAAACATTTACGTCAATGTACAGTAACAATCCAATACCTAATTTTGTTGTTATTGAGGCGTAGGAAGTGCAGGGTGCTCATCTGGTTGATACCAGGGGGAACCGTATCCAGCTGGTTGTGGTCTAAACACAGCTCTGTCATGGAGGTATAGGTGCCCAAGAAGGACTGTGGCTCTACTCCCTCCCCATCCAGCTTGTTGTAGGACAGGTACAGGTACTCTATGCCCGGCTCCATGTGGGCAAACACAAACCCTGAATTTTAAAACATAGAACAAGATGAACATTGTATTCCCAGAAGATAGCACTTAAGAAGTATTGATTAAAACACTTGTCCTCGACGGTAAATACCTGGGATCCTCTCGATCTGGTTCCCTACCAAGACCAGGTGAACTAGAGCTCTGGGCAGGTAGGATGGGACCAGGTACAGACGGTTGTAGGCCAGGTCAATGGACTCCAGGTTCCTGATGGATGGACAGGAGTGTGAGTGAGTGAGTGAGTGAGTGAGTGAGTGAGTGAGTGAGTGAGTGAGTGAGTGAGTGAGTGAGTGAGTGAGTGAGTGAGTGAGTGAGTGAGTGAGTGAGTGAGTGAGTGAGTGAGTGAGTGAGTGAGTGAGTGAGTGAGCCAACACATGAAAGAGACAGGAATATGTTATTCCCTGTAAGATTTATTGATAAGAAAAAGAAGACTTGTGAAATATTACTGTTTTCTTACTTGTGACTGATCCATGCTAGAGGTGCAATCCTGGACTCCTCCAGTCTGTTGTGTCTCAGAGAGATCACGTTCAGGTTAGTGGTTTGGTTGAAGACAGAGTCAGATATCTCCTCTATCAGGTTGTTCTCAAGATAAATCTCCTGCAAAGAAACAGAATGATACAATGAAGAATGGAGATGCTCTGATGACACCCTTTGTTCCTCTGGGAGAGACGCTCTGATGAGACCCTTTGTTCCTCTGGGAGAGACGCTCTGATGACACCCTTTGTTCCTCTGGGAGAGATTTCTCTGTTGAGACCCTTAGTTTCTCTAGTGTATACTCAACATACATAGCTGTTGTTACTGAACATGTTATACTGGATGTTAATTGACGCAGGCCTCCATGTCTGTGGTCAGCCTGACTGTTTGGGTTAGCCATCGTTGGTATGTTTGTTCAGATTGTTTCCCCGCAGGTAGACCTCAGTGGTAGTTTTAAGGAGAAAATGTCTGACAGAGCCACTCCTTCCTGGACTGACACGGCGCCTTGCCTTTAACCAGAGCATGAGAGTCGTGGATAAGACTTTTTAATCACGAAAAGGGTTGCAGTTGCTTCACCATGTTTCATCGAAATGTGTATCGTCCCCTTAGCAGTGAAAATGTACACTGTGTCTGTCTAAAATTGCAGAGAGGTAGCAAAATAAACGTAGTGGTCAAAAACAGAGCCTTGAGGAACTATAAAAATGTACCTTAGATTTATCCAAGGTTTTTCTATAAAATGTATAAAAGCTCACCAGTAGAGATGGGGGCAGGCCCTGGGGGACGGTCCTGAAGTGGTTTCTGCCCAGACGGAGGTAGGAGAGCTGGGAGAGAGGTCTGAAAGCTAGAGGATCAACGTTCCCTTCACTCAGGAGATTCCCCTCCAACTCCAAGGTCAACAGGTCGCTCAGACCTTCGAGAAATTACACCGAAAATTTAAATATTTTCCTATAAAAGTCAAACCGTCTCCCTGAGTTTGTTTACACTTTCAGACTCTTCCAATAACAATTATGTATGTTTCTGCTGTCAAAGTGTTTTAGATTGAAGCCTTAGATGGCCTGAAACGCCCCCAAAAGAAGTTTGAAAAGTAATTTGTATTTTTGTCCAGTAAGTAGCAGCAAGCAGATGAGTTATTTCTTTGTATTACCTTGGAAGCTGTTCTCTTCGATCCCTTTGAGGTGATTCTCGTTGATCTTCAGCTCCTGTAGTGTTGATGGGAAGTCTGGTAGGACCGTCTCTAGGAGGTTGTTGTCCAGGTAAAGACGGCTCAGGAACTTCAGGCCCTGAACAACAAACATTAACAACGTCTGTGTGTGTGTGTGTGTGTGTGTGTGTGTGTGTGTGTGTGTGTGTGTGTGTGTGTGTGTGTGTGTGTGTGTGTGTGTGTGTTGGGGTGTTGCGAAAGCTAGAAGATAAATGTCAGTTGTTTCGTTGACATGTAATAGTAATGGACAATAAATTTACCCTCTATAGGACGGTTGAGCTAACATGCACTAATGTGATTAGCTTAATGTTGTTACTTACAAGAAAATTTCCCAGGACATAGACATATCTGGGCAGAAAGCTTAAATTCTTGTTAACTGCACTGTCCAATTTACAGTAGATATTACAGTGAAATAATACCATGCTATTGTTTGAGGAGAGTGCACAGTTATGAACTTGAAAAGTTATTAATAAACCAGTTAGGCACATTTGGGCAGACTTGATACAACATGTTGAACAGAAATGCAATGGTTCATTGGATCAGTTGAAAACGTTGCACATACACTGCTGCTATCTAGTGGCCAACGACTAAATTGCACCTGGGCTGGAATAATACATTATGGCCTCTCTTGCATTTCAAAGATGGTACAGAAAAAATACAAAACAAGGCATGGTTTTTTCTTTTTATTATCTTTTACCAGATCTAATGTGTTATATTATCCTACATTCATTTCACATTTCCACAAACTTCAAAGTGTTTCCTTTCAAATGGTACCAAGAAAATGCATATCCTTGCTTCAGGTCCTGAGTTACAGACAGTTAGATTTGGGTGTCGTTTTAGGCGAAAATTGAAAAAAAGGGTCCTATCCTTCAATAAACATGTTGTGTCATTGACATGTAATAGTATTGGCTCATAAAGTAGATCAATAAACATGTGTCATTGACATGTAATCATAATGGATAATAATCTGTCATTCTGTCAAAGTGGAAACAGTTAAATATTGTACATCGAAATAGCAGGCCTATTTATTTTCTTTGAAATACTTTAGGTGGGTGTGCTTGAACCGTAGCAGTGGGTGGGTGGGGTTTGGAAAGAAAACTGTCGATGTTAGCAAACCTGTCACGATAGGGAGTTTCTTGTTAACAAAATCAAGCTTTATTTTTGTTATAGAAAAGTCCTGACTGTCTCTAGATTCTCACCTTAAGGGACCTTGGAAATAGAGAAGAAAAACATATCCCTGAACGGCACTTGGATTAAAACAGAGACAAAAACCTGGCTGCCTCTGCCAGGAGGCTGGAACTTGGATTAAAACAGAGACAAAAACCTGGCTGCCTCTGCCAGGAGGCTGGAACTTGGCCACAAGTGGATCTTCCAGCAAGATAATAACCCATAAGCAAACATCAGAATCCACAAGGAAATGTTTAGTTGACCACAAAATCAACAGTCTCCGGATTTTAATCACATTGAACTTCAGTACTTTGAATTGAAGAGGGCGGTCCAGAAGCGCAGACGAAGGATATCAAGCATCTGGAAAGATTCTGTATGGAGGAATGGTCTAAGATCCCTCCCAATGTGTTCTCCAATCAGATTCTGTATGGAGGAATGGTATAAGATCCCTCCCAATGTGTTCGCCAGTCAGATTCTGTATGGAGGAATGGTCTAAGATCCCTCCCAATGTGTTCTCCAATCAGATTCTGTATGGAGGAATGGTCTAAGATCCCACCCAATGTGTTCTCCAATCAGATTCTGTATGGAGGAATGGTCTAAGATCCCTCCCAATGTGTTCTCCAATCAGATTCTGTATGGAGGAATGGTCTAAGATCCCTCCCAATGTGTTCTCCAATCAGATTCTGTATGGAGGAATGGTCTAAGATCCCTCTCAATGTGTTCTCCAATCAGATTCTGTATGGAGGAATGGTCTAAGATCCCTCCCAATGTGTTCTCCAATCAGATTCTGTATGGAGGAATGGTCTAAGATCCCTCTCAATGTGTTCTCCAATCAGATTCTGTATGGAGGAATGGTCTAAGATCCCTCCCACTGTGTTCTCCAATCAGATTCTGTATGGAGGAATGGTCTAAGATCCCACCCAATGTGTTCTCCAATCAGATTCTGTATGGAGGAATGGTCTAAGATCCCACCCAATGTGTTCTCCAATCAGATTCTGTATGGAGGAATGGTCTAAGATCCCTCCAAATGTGTTCTCCAATCAGATTCTGTATGGAGGAATGGTCTAAGATCCCTCCCAATGTGTTCTCCAATCAGATTCTGTAAGGAGGAATGGTCTAAGATCCCTCCCAATGTGTTCTCCAATCAGATTCTGTATGGAGGAATGGTCTAAGATCCCTCTCAATGTGTTCTCCAATCAGATTCTGTATGGAGGAATGGTCTAAGATCCCTCCCAATGTGTTCTCCAATCAGATTCTGTATGGAGGACTGGTCTAAGATCCCTCCCAATGTGTTCTCCAATCAGATTCTGTATGGAGGAATGGTCTAAGATCCCTCTCAATGTGTTCTCCAATCAGATTCTGTATGGAGGAATGGTCTAAGATCCCTCCCAATGTGTTCTCCAATCAGATTCTGTATGGAGGAATGGTCTAAGATCCCTCTCAATGTGTTCTCCAATCAGATTCTGTATGGAGGAATGGTCTAAGATCCCTCCCACTGTGTTCTCCAATCAGATTCTGTATGGAGGAATGGTCTAAGATCCCTCTCAATGTGTTCTCCAATCAGATTCTGTATGGAGGACTGGTCTAAGATCCCTCCCAATGTGTTCTCCAATCAGATTCTGTATGGAGGAATGGTCTAAGATCCCTCCCACTGTGTTCTCCAATCAGATTATGTATGGAGGAATGGTCTAAGATCCCTCTCAATGTGTTCTCCAATCAGATTCTGTATGGAGGAATGGTCTAAGATCCCTCCCAATGTGTTCTCCAATCAGATTCTGTATGGAGGAATGGTCTAAGATCCCTCCCAATGTGTTCTCCAATCAGATTCTGTATGGAGGAATGGTCTAAGATCCCACCCAATGTGTTCTCCAATCAGATTCTGTATGGAGGAATGGTCTAAGATCCCTCCCACTGTGTTCTCCAATCAGATTCTGTATGGAGGAATGGTCTAAGATCCCACCCAATGTGTTCTCCAATCAGATTCTGTATGGAGGAATGGTCTAAGATCCCTCCCACTGTGTTCTCCAATCAGATTCTGTATGGAGGAATGGTCTAAGATCCCTCCCACTGTGTTCTCCAATCAGATTCTGTATGGAGGAATGGTCTAAGATCCCTCCCAATGTGTTCTCCAATCAGATTCTGTATGGAGGAATGGTCTAAGATCCCTCCCACTGTGTTCTCCAATCAGATTCTGTATGGAGGAATGGTCTAAGATCCCTCCCACTGTGTTCTCCAATCAGATTCTGTATGGAGGAATGGTCTAAGATCCCTCCCAATGTGTTCTCAAATCTCATAAAAGATTTTAGAAAAAGGCTCAGCGTCGTGATCCTCGTAAGGGCAGGATGTTGTAGAAAACATGAGATCCAATCATTTTGACCCCTGTCTTTTAAAAATATATATATTTTGTATTACTTTAACAAAATATTTCTCTGAGCAAGTATATTAGTATAAAATAATATAATCTTCCCAAAAATGTTTAGCATACAAAACATTGTTAAAATGTTACATCCTGAATTTAAAATGGATTAATTTGAGATTTTTTTGTCACTGGCCTACAGGATTGTTTTTTGAAATTGCACTAATTAATAAAAAATGAAAAAATGAAATGTATTGAGTCAATAAGAATTCAACCCTTTTGTTATGTATATATCTAAATCTATCTATATAAATATATCTATCTATATCTAAATAAGTTCAGGAGTAAAAATGTTTCTTAACAAGTCCCATAATAAGTTGAATAGACTCTGTGCAATAATAGTGTTTAATATGATTTTTTAAATGAATGACTACCTCATCTCTGTACCCAGACATACAGTTATCTGTCAGGTCCCTCAGCCGAGCAGTGTATTTCAAACACAGATTCAACCACAAAGAACAGGGAGGTTTTCCAAAGCCTTGCAAAGAAGAGCACAGATTGGTAGATGGGTAAAAATACAAAAAGCAGACATTGAATATCCATTTGGTGAAGTTATTATCAACACCCAGTCACTAGATACAGGCGTCCTTCCTAATTCAGTTGCCAGAGAAGAAGGAAACTGCTCAGGGATTTCACCATGAGGCCAATGGTGACTTTAAAACAGTTACAGAGTTTAATGGCTGTGATAGGAGAAAACTGAGGATGGATCAACAACATTGTAGTTACTCCACAATACTAACCTAAATAATAGAGTGAAAAGAAGGAAACCTGTACAGAATAAAAATATTCCAAAACATGCATCCTGTTTGCAACAACACAAAACATGTGGCAAAAACAATTCACTTTTTGTCCTGAATACAATATGTACATGTAGGTGACTCAACGTACACTCACTGGACTCTGAACACACACACACACACACACACACACACACACACACAATACAATATGTACATGTAGATAAAATGACTTGGATAATAAACAAAGAGTAGCAGCAGTGTTTGCGTGTCTGGCGTCAATATATATATAAATATATAAGAGAGAGCGAGTGTGTGTGTGTGTGTTGGAGAGTCAGTGTAGCATGTGTGTGTGTGTGTGTGTGTGTGTGTGTGTGTGTGTGTGTGTGTGTGTGTGTGTGTGTGTGTGTGTTGGAGAGTCAGTGTAGTATGTGTGTGTGTGGTTAGAGACCAGTGAGTGTACGTTGAGTCTGTTCAGTGCAAAACATATGAATAAATAGTAATAAAATAAGTGTGTGGGGGGGGTGTCAATGCAATTAGTCCAGGTAGCCATTTTGTTATCTATTTAGCAGACTTACGGCTTGGGGATAGAAGCTGTTCAGGAGCCTGTTGGTGTCAGACTTGATAAACTGGTACCGCTTGCCGTGTGGAAGCAGAGAGAACATTCTATGGCTTGGGTGGTTGGAGTCTTTAATTATATTCCAGGCCTTCCTTTCACACAACCTGATATTGATGTCCTGGATGGCAGGGAGCTCGGTTCCAGTGATGTACTGCGCGGTCCGCACCATGCGATCGAGGGTGGTGCTATTAACAGTACCTAGCATTGATGCAGCCGGTGTGACTAACTTTGAAAGCGTGCGGGCCGATGCCAGAAGAGAAAGACTTGAATTATGAAGGTGAGACTCTTACTTTGAAAGCGTGTGGAACTGCTTGTTTTTCATATGAATGAATATACTCTTATTTTGAAGGTGAGACTCTTACTTTGAAGGTGTGTGGGGCGATGCCAGCAGTTGTCAACTTATTCTTTCCCAGGTTGATGGACTCCAGGTTGGGGATGCCATTGAACGCCCCCACTGGGATGGTTGTGATGGAGTTACCTGGTGGTTCAGCACAAACATATTATTCACATTATTATCCTCAATGCTTAGATAGTCTAGATCAGGGGTGTCCAACCCTCTTACTGGAGATCTACAGTCCTGTGGGTTTTATCTGCTCAACAAGACCTTAAAGAGGAACTGCCCCTAAAAAAAAAAAAAAAAAATCCTGAAAACGGTCAGAAACATTTATTGTCGTGTCAAAATTAACTACAAAGTGAAAATAGGAGTCAGTCTGGTCTAAAACGGAGTTTGGATCCTCAGCGTGTCACAATGAGAGTCAGTCTGGTCTAAAACGGAGTTTGGATCCTCAGCGTGTCACAATGAGAGTCAGTCTGGTCTAAAACGGAGTTTGGATCCTCAGCGTGTCACAATGAGAGTCAGTCTGGTCTAAAACGGAGTTTGGATCCTCAGCGTGTCACAATGAGAGTCAGTCTGGTCTAAAACGGAGTTTGGATCCTCAGCGTGTCACAATGAGAGTCAGTCTGGTCTAAAACGGAGTTTGGATCCTCAGCGTGTCACAATGAGAGTCAGTCTGGTCTAAAACGGAGTTTGGATCCTCAGCGTGTCACAATGAGAGTCAGTCTGGTCTAAAACGGAGTTTGGATCCTCAGCGTGTCACAATGAGAGTCAGTCTGGTCTAAAACGGAGTTTGGATCCTCAGCGTGTCACAATGAGAGTCAGTCTGGTCTAAAACGGAGTTTGGATCCTCAGCGTGTCACAATGAGAGTCAGTCTGGTCTAAAACGGAGTTTGGATCCTCAGCGTGTCACAATGAGAGTCAGTCTGGTCTAAAACGGAGTTTGGATCCTCAGCGTGTCACAATGAGTGTCAGTCTGGTCTAAAACGGAGTTTGGATCCTCAGCGTGTCACAATGAGAGTCAGTCTGGTCTAAAACGGAGTTTGGATCCTCAGCGTGTCACAATGAGAGTCAGTCTGGTCTAAAACGGAGTTTGGATCCTCAGCGTGTCACAATGAGAGTCAGTCTGGTCTAAAACGGAGTTTGGATCCTCAGCGTGTCACAATGAGAGTCAGTCTGGTCTAAAACGGAGTTTGGATCCTCAGCGTGTCACAATGAGAGTCAGTCTGGTCTAAAACGGAGTTTGGATCCTCAGCGTGTCACAATGAGAGTCAGTCTGGTCTAAAACGGAGTTTGGATCCTCAGCGTGTCACAATGAGAGTCAGTCTGGTCTAAAACGGAGTTTGGATCCTCAGCGTGTCACAATGAGAGTCAGTCTGGTCTAAAACGGAGTTTGGATCCTCAGCGTGTCACAATGAGAGTCAGTCTGGTCTAAAACGGAGTTTGGATCCTCAGCGTGTCACAATGAGAGTCAGTCTGGTCTAAAACGAAGTTTGGATCCTCAGCGGGTCACAATGAGAGTCAGTCTGGTCTAAAACGGAGTTTGGATCCTCAGCGTGTCACAATGAGAGTCAGTCTGGTCTAAAACGGAGTTTGGATCCTCAGCGTGTCACAATGAGAGTCAGTCTGGTCTAAAACGGAGTTTGGATCCTCAGCGTGTCACAATGAGAGTCAGTCTGGTCTAAAACGGAGTTTGGATCCTCAGCGTGTCACAATGAGAGTCAGTCTGGTCTAAAACGGAGTTTGGATCCTCAGCGTGTCACAATGAGAGTCAGTCTGGTCTAAAACGGAGTTTGGATCCTCAGCGTGTCACAATGAGAGTCAGTCTGGTCTAAAACGGAGTTTGGATCCTCAGCGTGTCACAATGAGAGTCAGTCTGGTCTAAAACGAAGTTTGGATCCTCAGCGTGTCACAATGAGAGTCAGTCTGGTCTAAAACGGAGTTTGGATCCTCAGCGTGTCACAATGAGAGTCAGTCTGGTCTAAAACGGAGTTTGGATCCTCAGCGTGTCACAATGAGAGTCAGTCTGGTCTAAAACGGAGTTTGGATCCTCAGCGTGTCACAATGAGAGTCAGTCTGGTCTAAAACGGAGTTTGGATCCTCAGCGTGTCACAATGAGAGTCAGTCTGGTCTAAAACGGAGTTTGGATCCTCAGCGTGTCACAATGAGAGTCAGTCTGGTCTAAAACGGAGTTTGGATCCTCAGCGTGTCACAATGAGAGTCAGTCTGGTCTAAAACGGAGTTTGGATCCTCAGCGTGTCACAATGAGAGTCAGTCTGGTCTAAAACGGAGTTTGGATCCTCAGCGTGTCACAATGAGAGTCAGTCTGGTCTAAAACGGAGTTTGGATCCTCAGCGTGTCACAATGAGTAAATGAAGGTTTAGATTACAATGACACTATATATACAAAAGTATGTGGACACCCCTTAAAATGAGTGGATTCGGCTATTTCAGCCACACCCGTTGCTGACAGGTGTATAAAATTGAGCATACAGCTATGCAATCTCCATATGCAAGATGGCGCCGACAGAGATGGTCGCCTCGCTTCGAGTTCTTAGGAAACTATGTATTTAGTTTTTAATGGATTATTTCTTACATTGTTACCCCAGGAAATCTTAAGTCTTATTACATACAGCCGGGAAGAACTATTGGATATAAGAGCAACATCAACTCACCAACATTACGACCAGGAATACGACTTTCCCGAAGCGGATCCTCTGTTCGGACCACCACCGAGGACAATGGATCTGATACCTGTAGCCCGACCCAAAACAACGGCGCAGCAGAAGGGGCAGATAGAGCGGCAGGCCCCTTTCCTGTTTCAGCATGACAATGCCCCCGTGCACAAAGCGAGGTCCATACAGAAATGTTTTTTTGCGATCAGTGTGGAAGAAATTGACTGGCCTGCACAGAGTCCTGATCTCGACCTCATCGAACACCTTTGGGATGAATTTGAACGCCGACTGCGAGCCAGGCCTAATCACCCAACATCAGTACCTGACCTCACTAATGCTTTTATGGCTGAATGGAAGCAAGGCCCTGCAGCAATGTTCCAACATCCTACTGGAAGCCTACCCAAGAGAGTGGAGGCTATTATAGCAGCAAATGGGGGGACCAACTCCATATTAATGCCCATGATTTTGTAATGAGATGTTCAACAAGAAGGTGTCCACATACTTTTGGTCATGTAGTGTATGTTTAGCAGAGGTCTTCTGTGTATAAAAGGACACGGAAGGGTAAAAAAGCCACTAGCGACACACTTAGAGGTTCATCCAACGACACACTTAGAGGTTCATCCAACGACACACTTAGAGGTTCATCCAACAACACACTTAGAGGTTCATCCAACACACTTAGAGGTTCATCCGACACACTTAGAGGTTCATCCGACACACTTAGAGGTTCATCCAACAACACACTTAGAGGTTCATCCGACACACTTAGAGGTTCATCCAACAACACACTTAGAGGTTCCTCCAACAACACACTTAGAGGTTCATCCAACACACTTAGAGGTTCATCCGACACACTTAGAGGTTCATCCAACAACACACTTAGAGGTTCATCCAACAACACACTTAGAGGTTCATCCAACAACACACTTAGAGGTTCATCCAACAACACACTTAATCTTGCGACTACAGGGGGTGCTGTTCCGAATTAGCATTTTGTCGTCTCCAAATTAAACTGCCTAGTACTCAATTCTTGCTCGTACAATATGCATATTATTAATTCTATTGGATAGAAAACACTTTCTAGTTTCATACAAAGTTGGAATGATGTCTGTGGGTGACCCAGAACTCTTTCTACAGCGAAATCCATGACAGACAGTGAAAGGTCTGAGAGCGAAGCTCTGGTTTCAGATCAGTTTTTAAGGTCTCTGTCTATCCTATGGAACGACACGAACTGCACCCGCCTTCCCCTGGATGTCAGTAACCAATGAGAAGTGGAATGGGCCTTCTCCGTAGCTCTCAGAGGTTATAAAAGACCAAGGAGTGAGAGTAGCCCCCCTTTCGACGCTCGCCCTTACGCAGGAAGGGACCTCCGGATGCCATTTTCACAGGCTCGGTTATCAACTTGAAATGTATCCGTCTGTAATTTAATTCGATATAGGACTTAGAAACATCATAAGGTAGTTAATTTAAACCGTTTTATAGCAATTTATATCCGTTTAGTGCGATTTTGATGCATTTCTATGTGAAGCACCGGGCACATTTCGGGGTCCCGGTCGAACGTTAGCGGGCATTTAGACGGACAAAGGACATCTTTCGACCAAAAGAAGATTAAACCCAAGAAAGAATACATTGCCCAAGAATCTGATGGAAGAACAGCTCAAAGTAAGCAATATTTAATATGATAAATCGTTGTTCTGTCGAAATATTTTAAACGCATATTTCGCCATTTTGTTTGGTATAGCTTCACTTGGCGAACCCTGTATTGAAAAGTAAGGATAATTTTAAAAATGTAAGTCAGCGGTTGCATTAAGAACTAATTTGTCTTTCGATTCCTGTCAACTCTGTATTTTTTAGTCAAGTATATGATTAGCTTTCGATTAAACTAGATCACTCTGAAAGCTGACGTCCCTCATTTTGATGCTTGAGTTGTGACTATTTCCATTGTATAACCACGGTTTTGTATGGCTAAATATGCACCTTTTCGAACAAACTGTATATGTATGTTGTAAAATGATGTTACAGGAGTGTCATCGGAAGAATTCTGAGAAGGTTAGTGAAAAAATTAATATATTTTGGCGATGATAACGTTATAGCTCCCTTTGCCTTGAATTCATGCTCTACTAACGTTTGCACATGTGGTATGCTAACTTATCGATTTATTGTGTTTTCGCTGAAAAACGCTTAGAAAATCTGAAATATGGTCTGAAATCACAAGAACTGTGTCTTTCCATTGCTATGCTTTGTCTATTTTTATGAAATGTTTTATGATGAGTAAATTGGTCATACACGTTGCTCTATCTAGTAATTCTAGTCGATTTGTGATGGTCGGTGCAATTGTAAACTGTGATTTCTACCTGAAATATGCACTTTTTTCTAACAACACCTATCCTATACCATAAATATGTTATCAGACTGTCATCTGATGAGTTTTTTTCTTGGTTTGTTGCTATCAATATCTTAGTTTAGCCGAATTGGTGATAGCTAGTGGTGGAGAGAGAAAATGGTGGACAAAGAAAGATGGTGTATTTTGCTAACGTGGTTAGCTAATAGATTTACATATTGTGTCTTCCCTGTAAAACATTTTAAAAAACAGAAATGATGGGTTTATTCACAAGATCTGTATCTTTCATCTGGTGTCTTGGACTTGTGATTTAATGATATTTAGATGCTACTATTTACTTGTGAAGCTATGCTAGCGATGCTAATCAGTGTGGGGGGGGTGGGGGGTGATCCCGGATACGGGGTTGATACTCGTGAAATTAAAGGTTCCTCCAACAACACACTGAGAGGTTCCTCCAACAACACACTTAGAGGTTCATCCGACACACTTAGAGGTTCCTCAAACACACTTAGAGGTTCATCCAACAACACACTTAGAGGTTCCTCCAACACACTTAGAGGTTCCTCCAACAACACACTTAGAGGTTCATCCGACACACTTAGAGGTTCATCCAACACACTTAGAGGTTCATCCGACACACTTAGAGGTTCATCCGACAACACACTTAGAGGTTCCTCCAACAACACACTTAGAGGTTCCTCCAACAACACACTTAGAGGTTCTACGAGTGGTCTGAGGCAGTAGGCAAATAACACGCGACTTTCAAGTGCAACTTCATATAATATTTTGGGAAACTCAGCTTTAAAACTGCAACATAAAAAAATATATATATATTATTTTGTATTATTTGACCCCCTTTTTCTCCCCAATTTTGTGGTATCCAATTGGTAGTAGTTACTGTCTTGTCTCATTGCTGCAACTCCCGTACGGACTCGGGAGAGGCGAAGGTCGAGAGACATACGTCCTCTGAAACACAACCCAACCACTGCTTCTTGACAACGCACATCCAACCCGGAAGCCAGCCGCACCAATGTGTTGGAGGAAACACTGTACACCTGGCGACCTTGGTCAGCGTGTACTGCTCCCGGCCCGCCACAGGAGTCGCTAGTGCGCGATGAGACAAGGATATCCCTGCTGGCCAAACCCTCCCCTAACCCGGACAAAGCTGGGCCAATTGTGCGCCGCCCCATGAGCCTCCCGGTCGCGGCCGGCTGCGACAGAGCCTGGGCTCGAACCCAGAATCTCTGGTGGCACAGCTAGCACTGCGATGCAGTACCTTAGACCACTGCGCCACCCGGGAAACCCCCCAAAAAACTGCAACATTTTCTCTCAGCCTCTCAGGTGAAATGTGTAGAATTGCAGGAAGTTAACTGTTATTTCCCCCCCCAAAAAAATGGGGCCTTGAGAAACTATGGTATGCCACTGCTTGTGTTTAGAATAACTGTTGTACTCTGCATGACTACGTGTCCTGCAAGTCAAAACACGGTCCAAAAGGCCTAATTATTATTGCCTAATTACGCAAAGCCTCCATTACTGCAGCATAAGCCAATAAGCATGGGAAACTGAGAAGTCTATCCTCAGGTCCCCCCCCCCCCCCCCCCTCAGTTTTTACACCTGTTAACTTTAGTCCCTGTGGCCATATTAGGTATTACTAAACACACTACTCAATAAAGGGATTGTTTTAGTTGTGTTTAGAGTGGTTGTGAATGTAATTCCTATCTGCACACAGAGACAAAATAGAAGTGGATGACCTATAATATCTTACTGTATTGGTTCATGCCTGTAACAACGTTCAGGGAAGGGTAACATACACAGACTTACCCTCCAGACTTAGGGACTTGAGCTCAGGGATGTTGAGAGGAGGGAAGTTGGTCAGTTTAGCGTTCTCACACGTCACAGTGACATCAGAGATATCACAACCCAGCGGGAGGGTGATCCCAGGTCTACGTACCACCACTCCTTTCCCATTCTCCTCTTCTCTGTCAGTGGGCGTGGCTAGGGGAGGAGGAAGGAGGTCCTCTTCGGTCGGCTCATCTGGAAACATTTGGAAAACATCTCCTCTCAGCAGCCACTCCATCTCCTCCTCTTCCTCCTCCTCCTCTTCTTCCTCTTCCAGCTCTGCTAGTTCCCTCAGTTTCTCCTTCAGCTCCTCCTCATGTCTTCTCCTCTCCTCCTCCAGCTTCCTCTCCCGCTCCTTCATGGCCACCTCCTCCTTGAGTCTCCTTGCCTCCTCCTGCCTCCTCTCTTCCTTCTCCATTCGCAGCCTCTCCTCCTCGTGCCTCCTCTCCTCCTGCCGCCTCCGCTGTCTCTCCGCCTCCTCCTTCTGTTTCTTTCTCCTCTTTTCCTTCTTGAGGAGACGCTCCTCCTCCTCTCTATTCAGGAGCTCAATCTCGGCCTTGGTGCGGGTCACCACGGGGTCAAGGATTGGGTCAAGGTCAGGGGTCACAGAGTCAGGGTCGTAGGCTACTGGGGAATCGCCAGAGAAGTCAAGGACATCACCATGGGAAGCTGGCCCAGCCAATCAGAACCACAGAGTGTTCGAGAGGAGGCCGGAGAATGGAGGGAGGGGAAAGAGGGAAGCAGAAATGGCCCAGTGAGAATTCATGTCTCCATCAATGATCATTTCAAAGGTATTAACTGCTATTTCAGATGAGTTCTTGTTTTAATTAGTCATATGTACAGGATATGCATAGTATGCATCGTCCAATGAAATGCTCACTTGGAGGTTCCTTCTGGACAATGAAACAACAATAAGAAATAGTAAAAGATAAGAATACGACGTCAAGTCAAATGTCTCAGCAGAATAAACATCATAGCATCAGTGTAATACAGGAAGGTACAATTTATAGTTCAATATTTACACGTGTTTTGGGGAAGGGGGGGGATGGGGGGTTGTATATAAACTGAGCAGTTTAATAAGAGTCTGGAAGCAGCAGTTGTGATGTGTGGAGAGAGGTGGGGGGGGGGGGGGGGGGGGTGTAGCATGAATGTATATGTGTATCTGTCTATGCATGTGTACTAAGGTGCAGAGAGTCAGTGCAGATGTCCAGGTGTTCAGCAGGCTGCTGAAAACAGTCTGAATAATACTGTGAACATTATGTTAACGCCCTTTTAGTGTAAAAGCTGTTTGAAAAGTCTGCCTGAAACTTCAGCCTGGTTTGGTGGGATGGAGTTTTGGCCTGTCTGGTGTTTTGGCCTGTCTGGTGTTTTGGCCTGTCTGGTGTTTTGGCCTGTCTGGTGTTTTGGGCCTGTCTGGTGTTTTTGGCCTGTCTGGTGTTTTTGGCCTGTCTGGTGTTTTTGGCCTGTCTGGTGTTTTTTGCCTGTCTGGTGTTTTTGGCCTGTCTGGTGTTTTGGCCTGTCTGGTGTTTTGGCCTGTCTGGTGTTTTGGCCTGTCTGGTGTTTTGGCCTGTCTGGTGTTTTGGCCTGTCTGGTGTTTTGGCCTGTCTGGTGTTTTTTGCCTGTCTGGTGTTTTTGGCCTGTCTGGTGTTTTGGCCTGTCTGGTGTTTTGGCCTGTCTGGTGTTTTGGCCTGTCTGGTTAAATCACCAGGTGGTAAATCCGTTCATAAACGAATAAGAAAGAGTTCCAAACCTTAATACCAATAACAGCTAGTTTTGTAAATAAGAATTGGTTCTTAACTGACTTGCCTAGTTAAATAAAAAAAAATACAAGTTTTCAGTTTTCCCCTCCCCCACTCAGAAAATCCTAGCAAAATTCTTGTTTGAGAAATTGTTCTTTGCGAAGAAGCAATTTTTTATTTATTTTTTATTTATTTTTGACTTTTTAATTGAAAACAATCACAGTAAGGTACTTAATTGTTACCCAGAAATGATTGGATATTGAGATTTAAAAGAATAACTGCATTGGACCTTTAAACTAAGTTAAGCTAGATAATGATACTCTTTAACCCAACCACATCATTAAGACAAAACACCACCTACCTGTGTCCATGCAGACAGGGCAGCACTCGCCAGAGGGGGTGTAGGGGAAGTGACATCGTTGACGAGGACATGTGACCTCGTCACACAGCACCTGCCCTCCGCTACACAGACAGGTAACACACGGCTTGGGGGACCAGACGGCCTGCTCAAACATGGTGATGCCCTGGTATACACACTGGCCCTTTTTACCTGGATGGAGAGACGGGGAAGGGCAGGTTTGTTAGGAGATGCTAGGTGACACATGGCTTGGGGGACCGGCGGCCTGCTCCTACCATAGAGATGTATAGAGATCTCTACTTGGAAATAACATTTTTTTGCATAAACATTGCCATCAAAGATATTAATAACTAACACAAGATAATTCATATGTCGTTTCCAATGGGAGCAAATGAAGCACAGTGGGCAAAACAATCAAGTCGGTTAGGGAATGCATTCTCTGTGAAGTGCACGTGTGCAATAACTATAGGTCGCCTTTGAACTCCTTGTAAACAATGCTATTTTTTTTAAACTTTGGCAAAGGGTCAATTCTACAAAACTTTGTGCACTTTGTGTGTAACAGATCCTAGTTTTGGGAACAGAAAACTGTGAGAAAAATCGTCAGAATGTCGCCCCAATTCCATCTCGCTCCATACTCTCCCACGGCCGGCCACTGGGCTTCCTCTCCTCAACATATTTGGTGGGGAATGGAAAATCCAACCAGATGTTTCAGATTTATACATCCGTTGAAACATCTGGCTCCTTGTTCTGTCTGTGTTGCCATTGAGGGCTTCCACCATTTTAAAGTAGTTAACTGGGTGGGGATTCCTATTGGTTGGGAGGCTTCAGCCAATGATCAGAGCATTGTCTTCTGTAAGTAAGCGTGACAAATAACATTTGATTTGATTCTAATTGGTTTGCCTAGTTTGGAAATGGCTTTAAACTATATCCTGCCATCTAGTGGTCACAATAAATACATGACAAAAGACCTGGTTCAATATATCCTCAATGGAGCTGCCCATACTGTCACACATGCCATAATGGCACAGATACAAATGTTGAGACCTCTTTCCTTCTCTACGACTCCAACATGCTGAGGCCTTGGCATACATATGCCCTTCTTAGCTGGGGGAGGGAAAGAGAGAAGGGGGGAAACGGGAGAGACAAAGAGAGGAGAGAGAAACATGGTGATGCTCCGGTACACACTTTGGCCCTTAGTTCTTACCTGGAGGGAGAGACGGGGCAAGGCAGAGGGGTTGATACCTGGAGGGAGAGACGGGGCAAGGCAGAGGGGCTGATACCTGGAGGGAGAGACGGGGCAAGGCAGAGGGGCTGATACCTGGAGGGAGAGACTGGGCAAGGCAGAGGGGTTGATACCTGGAGGGAGAGACGGGGCAAGGCAGAGGGGCTGATACCTGGAGGGAGAGACTGGGCAGAGGGGCTGATACCTGGAGGGAGAGACTGGGCAAGGCAGAGGGGTTGATACCTGGAGGGAGAGACGGGGCAAGGCAGAGGGGTTGATACCTGGAGGGAGAGACGGGGCAAGGCAGAGGGGTTGATACCTGGAGGGAGAGACGGGGCAAGGCAGAGGGGTTGATACCTGGAGGGAGAGACGGGGCAAGGCAGAGGGGCTGATACCTGGAGGGAGAGACGGGGCAGAGGGGCTGATACCTGGAGGGAGAGACTGGGCAAGGCAGAGGGGCTGATACCTGGAGGGAGAGACTGGGCAAGGCAGAGGGGTTGATACCTGGAGGGAGAGACGGGGCAAGGCAGAGGGGTTGATACCTGGAGGGAGAGACTGGGCAAGGCATAGGGGTTGATACCTGGAGGGAGAGACTGGGCAAGGCAGAGGGGTTGATACCTGGAGGGAGAGACTGGGCAAGGCAGAGGGGTTGATACCTGGAGGTAGAGACGGGGCAAGGCAGAGGGGTTGATACCTGGAGGGAGAGACGGGGCAAGGCAGAGGGGTTGATACCTGGAGGGAGAGACGGGGCAAGGCAGAGGGGTTGATACCTGGAGGGAGAGACGGGGCAGAGGGGCTGATACCTGGAGGGAGAGATGGGGCAAGGCAGAGAGAGAGAGAGGGCCAGAGAGAGAGAGAGAGAGGACCAGAGAGAGAGAGAGAGAGGACCAGAGAGGGCCAGAATTAAAGAGGGGGAGAGAGGGCCAGAGAGTGAGAGAGAGAGGGCCAGGGAGAGGAAGACAGAGAGAGAGGTGTGGTGGTGAACCAACCCGGGATGACATTGTAGTTAGACTGTCTCTCGTCAACACTCTTGTATGACTCAATGAAAATAGACACTCCATCGTCTCCTCCGGCGTTGGCCGGAAGGCTCCCCAGCCTCGTCAGACCCAGGGGGGTTTGAGATCGCTGATTGTCCCTGTTCCCCCTGGCTCTCCCCTGCCCAGGCCCTCCTGCCTTCCTCCTCTTCCCCCATTCTAGCTCTCCTCGCTGGCGCTGGTTGAACTCCGGGCCCCCTGGTTCCCCTGGCCCTCTCCTCCTCCTCCCCTGGCCAGCCAGCACTCTCTGGTCCTGGGCCCCATCTTCAGCTCCAGACACCTCCAAATACAGGTAGACCAGGAGCGATAGAGAGAACAGAACCCAGGGCTCCATAGAGGCTCGGGAGAAAGTCAGGCTAGTCTGTAGAGTAGAGAGAGTAGAGTATTACTTTATTAAGCCCAACTTGGGAAATTGTTTTATCCCAGCATGCATCGTCAATGAATTACAAAATGACAAGACATGCAACAATGACCAACACATGATTTAAAAAAATACACAATCATATGAAGACACATGCACCCTAGTATCCCTAAAAGTCTGTATCCCTACTCTGAGGAAAACAGGCAACATCTTCCAATAGGAAGATCTCATAAAACAGTTAATCAATTACACTCATTAAAAAGCTTCATGGCTGTAAAACGTTGGAACGAGGGGTTTAGATGCCGGTGAAGCCCCTTGATATAGAGAGCTGTCAGACACTGCATACCAAATGGCACCCTATTCCCTATATACAGTGGGGAGAACAAGTATGTGATACCGATTTTAAGAACAGGAGGGCTTCTTAAAGAAAAACTAACAGGTCTGTGAGAGCCGGAATTCTTACTGGTTGGTAGGTGATCAAATACTTATGTCATGCAATCAATAAAATGCAAATTAATTAGTTAAAAATCATACAATGTGATTTTCTGGATTTTTGTTTTAGATTCCGTCTCTCACAGTTGAAGTGATGATAAAAAATTACAGACCTCTACATGATTTGTAAGTAGGAAAACCTGCAAAATCGGCAGTGTTTCAAATACTTTTTCTCCCCACTGTAGTCCTATTCCCCATAGGGCTCTGGTCAAAAGTAATGCACTATATAGGGAATAGTGTGCCATTTGGGATGCTCACCATAATGTGCAGTTTCCACATGCTATACCTCCATAATAACACGCCTCTGGTCTCTAGTCCCAGTCAGACAGACAGTAGAATATGTGGACAACTACAAATACCTAGGTGTCTGGTTAGACAGTAAACTCTCCTTCCAGACTTACATTAAGCATCTACAATCCAAAATTAAATCTAGAATCGGCTCCCTATTTCACAACAAAGCATCCTTCACCCATGCTGCCAAACAGACCCTCGTAAAACTGACTATCCTACCGATCCTTGACTTTGGCGATGTCATTTACAAAATAGCCTCCAACACTCTACTCAGCAAATAGGATGCAGTCTATCACAGTGCCGTCCGTTTTGTCACCAAAGCCACATATACTACCCACCACTGTGACCTGTATGCTCTCGTTGGCTGGCCCTCGCTACATATTCGTCGACAAACCCACTGGCTCCTGGTCATCTATAAATCTATGCTAGGTAAAGCCCCGCCTTATCTCAGCTCACTGGTCACCATAGCAGCACCCACCCGTAGCACGCGCTCCAGCAGGTATATTTCACTGGCCATCCCCAAAGCCAACACCTCATTTGGCCGCCTTTCCTTCCAGTTCTCTGCTGCCAATGACTGGAACGAATTGCAAAAATCGCTGAAGTTGGAGACTCATATCTCCCTCTATAACTTTAAGTGTCAGCTGTCAGAGCAGCTTACCGATCATTGCACCTGTACACAGTCCATCTGTAAATAGCCCACCCAACTACCTCATCCCCATATTGTAATTTTTTGTTGTTGTTGCTCCTTTGCACCCCAGTATCTCTACTTGCACATTCATCTTCTGCACATCTATGTTAATGCTAAATTGTAATTATTTAGCTACTATTGCCCATTTTTTGCCTTACCTTCCTTATCTTACTACATTTGCACACACTGCATATAGATTTTTCTATTGTGTTATTGACTGTATGTTTGTTTATCCCATTTGTAACTCTGTGTTGTTGTTTGTGTCGCACTGCTTTGCTTTATCTTGGCCAGGTCGCAGTTGTAAATGATAACTTGTTCTCAACTTGCCTACCTGGTTAAATAAAGGTGAAATAAATAAACAATTAGGGAGAGCACGTCATCAAAGCGAGACGTTTGTTGTTGAACGCTGAAACCTGAACTAAAGACCTCGGTTTAAAAGCTGACAGTGTTTTTATATACTTTTATTTTATTTTGAATCCTGCGGCTCTGTTGGGCTAAATTACCGTGAGCGCTGCTATCTGTCCCGGGATCCTGACAGATTCCGCATAGGGGGAGAGACATGAAAGCCCAGCTAGCCTAGCTGGCTCAGAGGTCTCACATGAAGGTCACTATTGAACGGTGGAGAGACACGAAAGCCCAGCTAGCCTAGCTGGCTCGAAGGTCTCAAATGGAGGTCGCTATTGAACGGGGGAGAGACACGAAAGCCCAGCTATCCTAGCTGGCTCGGCGGTCTCAAATGGAGGACGCTATTGAACGGGGGAGAGACGTGAAAGCCCAGCTAGCCTAGCTGGCTCGAAGGTCTCAAATGGAGGACGCTATTGAACGATGGAGAGACGTGAAAGCCCAGCTAGCCTAGCTGGCTCGGAGGTCTCAAATGGAGGTCACTATTGAATGATGGAGAGACACGAAAGCCCAGCTAGCCTAGCTGGCTCGGAGGTCTCAAATGGAGGTCACTATTGAATGATGGAGAGACACGAAAGCCCAGCTAGCCTAGCTGGCTCGGAGGTCTCAAATGGAGGTCACTATTGAACGATGGAGAGACGTGAAAGCCCAGCTAGCCTAGCTGGCTCGAAGGTCTCAAATGGAGGACGCTATTGAACGATGGAGAGACGTGAAAGCCCAGCTAGCCTAGCTGGCTCGGAGGTCTCAAATGGAGGTCACTATTGAACGATGGAGAGACACGAAAGCCCAGCTAGCCTAGCTGGCTCGGAGGTCTCAAATGGAGGACGCTATTGAACGGGGGAGAGACACGAAAGCCCAGCTAGCCTAGCTGGCTCGGCGGTCTCAAATGGAGGTCACTATTGAACGATGGAGAGACACGAAATCTCCTGGACTCTGTCCATGCGTTTCAACTGTTCTGCCTGCGGTTATGGAACCGCCACCTGTCCCAGACCTGCTGTTTTCAACTCTTAATGATCGGCTATGAAAAGCCAACTGAAAATTATTCATGATTATTATTTGACCATGCTTGTCACTTATGAACATTTTGAACATCTTGGCATAGTTCTGTTATAATCTCCACCCGGCACAGCCAGAAGAGGACTGGCCACCCCTCATAGCCTGGTTCCTCTCTCGGTTTCTTCCTAGGTTTTGGCCTTTCTAGGGAGTTTTTCCTAGCCACCGTGCTTCTACACCTGCATTGCTTGCTGTTTGGGGTTTTAGGCTGGGTTTCTGTACAGCACTTCGAGATATTAGCTGATGTACGAAGGGCTATATAAAATAAACTTGATTTGATTTGATTTGTTTACTTTGCTTGGTTCCGGGACGATGTGGACCTCGCTGACTTTAAATGTAGCAATTGCTTACTTGCATAGGACTACGTGAGAGAAGTGGCTACTCTTAGCAAGCAAGTAGCAAACCTACACAACCTACTTTTTCTTCCACCCCAGTTGCCGGACGGCGCTCTGATCTGGTGGTAGTTTAGCTGCAGTGTCGGCTCTCCACAGCCGACTGGCCGGTGCTCAGCAGGGTTCCTTCCCCGAAGGGGTCTCTCCCTTCCCTGGAGAACGGAGCTGTTCTCGACCCAACCAACCAGCCATGGAGGAACGTCACTCGCCGTGGAAGTCGAAGAAGGCGTCCTCTGGCAACGGGGGTCTCCATGGGGATGTTGAGCCCGGAACTGACACAGACCAGAAACAGCTTTGCTGCCCTGGATCCAGAGGTTCCAGCGCCATCTTCCTTGGGGGCTTCCCATTCAAGATCGGATCCGGAGGTACCTGCGTCTTCGTCCTCTTTTCGGTCTCTCCCTCCGGTGGCTTCTACCTCGGGTTCAGATCCTCGGAGATCCCACCCTCATCAGACCATGAGGCTGCCCGAGAGACCGGCCCATTCAACATCACCAGCTGTCATCATAGGCAGCTCAATGGTGAAAAACATCTCGGTTCCCAAGGCAAAAACCTTGTGCTACTCAGGAGCACGAGTACAGAATATCACAAGGCTGATTCTGATGCCGGGAGCTGACACTGTCGTAGTTCATGTGAGGTCAAACGACATCAGGAGGGCTACTAGCCTATACTCTATACTATACTATATACAATAATTTCAGGTCTGGTGCCATCGTTGGGCCGCGGGAGTGAAAGATTCAGCAGACTGCTGGCATTACACACCTGGCTAAAAGACTTCTGTAGCTCTGCTGGAGTCACTTTTATTGATAACCTTGACACCTTCTGGAAACAGAAGATACTCTACAGGAATGACGGAG
This sequence comes from Salvelinus namaycush, assembly GCF_016432855.1. Taxonomy (NCBI): domain Eukaryota; kingdom Metazoa; phylum Chordata; class Actinopteri; order Salmoniformes; family Salmonidae; genus Salvelinus; species Salvelinus namaycush. The sequence goes on from NC_052308.1 coordinate 6,081,958, forward strand.
TCCATCCAAATCATCTTGGCTCCTGGACTCTGTCCACGCATTTCAAGGCTGCGTTAAAACAATGACAGTTCGATGATCCAAGACCAGCTCAGTTAATCCCTACCATTGTGACAATGAGTTGTCATAATGCTGCATCAAATGTACCTGATCTTAGGAGCATTGGCAAACACAATGTAACTAACTTCATTTATGTGCCCCTAAATGCCCTGAATACCTCTGTTAATCCTACAGCTATATGCAGTAATCATGAGCCTATAAACCAGAGTTACACTGTTAGCACTGAGGCGGTGTGCCCTAGTAGGAAGACCACTTTATGCAGCTCACCCTGCAGTATCAGCTCCAATGTAAATAACATGAGTAAGTCTACCTCTGATAAGCTCTCAGTAAAGCATTAAAAACAATCAAGCAACCCAGGAAAGTGCTAAAAATAGCCCACATTAACATATGTAGCCTAAGAAACAAGGTCCATGAAGTCAATAACTTGCTAGTAACAGATGACATTCATACTCTGACTACCTCTGAAACAGTGGTAGCAATACATGGTTATAACATCTACAGAAAAGACAGAAATGCCAACAGAGGCGGTGTTGCGGTCTATATTCAGAACCACATTCCTGTAAAGCTTAGAGACAAAATACTGTTGAAGTAATATGGCTACAGGTTCATCTGCCTCACCTGAAGCCCATTCTGGTGGGAAGCTGCTATAGACCACCAAGTGAAAACAGTCAGTATCTGGATAATATGTGTGAAATGCTTGATAATATCTGTGATATCAACAGAGAAGTATATTTTCTGGGTGATTTAAATACTGACTGACTATCATCAATCATTCAGTCTGTAACCAGTGTTCAGGTTGTCAGTCAACCTACCAGGGTAGTTACAAACAGTACAGGAATTAAATCAACAACATGTATTGATCATATCTTTGTGATCAGACAAATTATGCTACCCTCTGCCTATTGGCTACTTAGCTTTAAGCCTGTCTCAAAATACAACACTGCCTCTTTAAGACAAAATAAAAAGCTTTTTACCTGACTTGCTTTTTTTTCTTCTTACAAGAGCATGTTTTGTGCTCTCGTAAGAAACAGTCACTCCCCTATTGCTGACTACAAATGATCTATAACTGGGCTAACAACTCACTAACTAGCAAAGGATATGAACAACATGTGCACACATGGCTACATGCAGCTCTCGCTTTGACCTCAAAACAAGCTCATCTAATCACGACCGCTCATGCTGTAAACACAGTCCAGTTCAAAGTAAATGGCACAGATCCATACATAGCAATGGCCTATTTGCATATAGGTCTACTGCAGCTCTGATTGGTTATACGGCACTGGTCTCTGTAGAGTACGGGCTGAGTCATGCATGTCAATGCAATATAATCCTACTCCGATGTGTTCTGCCTACAACAAAATCTCTTGCATAGTTCGTTTTGTTTCGTTATGTTACATTGAAAGTGGCTAAAATTGTATTGATTCGATTACAATTGCCACAGTAAAGGGAAACATTGATAGAGTTAACAGGGAAAACTCTAGAACAGTAAAGATGATGTTTTGAGTCAAAATGCAAGCTGAGATCAACCGTTCAGATTATTGTTTTTACATGATTTAGAAAACGGAAGCCTACTGCAACAAAATCAGTACTGTAGCAATGAGGTTTGAGCAGTAAGCTACAGGCCCACTACATTATCACTGCATATTGGCTATGCTTGAATTGCCCTGCCTATACATTGTTGTTCGGGCCAAATGTTTTAATTATATTTCAAAATTTGAGGTAGGCTATATGATCACACCGGTAATAGATTCGTTGGTGTATTACTTGTGAAGCACGGCTGAGTGAGCATACATTTAAATATTAAAAAAGACCCAAGCCATTAATAAAAACAACATCCATCCCGTCACCTAGACAACAGCTGTTAATACAGGATCTACATCCATCCTGTCACCTAGACAACAGCTGTTAATACAGGATCTACATCCATCCTGTCACCTAGACAACAGCTGTTAATATAGGATCTACATCCATCCTGTCACCTAGACAACAGCTGTTAGTTAATACAGGATCTACATCCATCCTGTCACCTAGACAACAGCTGTTAATACAGGATCTACATCCATCCTGTCACCTAGACAACAGCTGTTAATACAGGATCTACATCCATCCTGTCACCTAGACAACAGCTGTTAATACAGGATCTACATCCATCCTGTCACCTAGACAACAGCTGTTAGTTAATACAGGATCTACATCCATCCTGTCACCTAGACAACAGCTGTTAATACAGGATCTACATCCATCCTGTCACCTAGACAACAGCTGTTAATACAGGATCTACATCCATCCCGTCACCTAGACAACAGCTGTTAGTTAATACAGGATCTAAAATTATCCTGCATTTGAAAACAGCTTCTACAACAAAGACCTGTATTCCTTGAACAAGCAGTATGGTTTCAGCTGTTAATACAGGATCTACATCCTTCCTGTCACCTAGACAACAGCTTCTAGAGACAACAAAGACCTGTATTCCTTGAACAAGCAGTATGGTTTCAGCTGTTTAATGTACTTGTTTGATTTCGTCAGCTCTTGCTTCAATGAAGCGGTGGTCTCTGCAAAAAAGCTGTGTTGAGCTTTAGCTCTGAGGCAGAGGAGAATCAGTCCTGTTGAGGATTGGGCTTTATTTACTCCAAGCTAGTTTGTATTGTAAACATATACTGGGATATTTCGACTGTTTCCTCAACCTTCCCAGGAGACCATCCTTCAACAGAATACCAGTACTGTTAACTCAGTGTTTAGTCATAAATAGTCCCTGGCATTGAAACATTAAAACCCCCTTCTTTGTCCAAAATGCCACCATATTCCTTATATAGTGTACTACTGTTGAAGGGAATAGGGTGCCCTTCGGGACACAAAAACCTCCCTCCATCCACTCAGAGGGGAGAAGAGAGGATGGGAAAGAGAGGGAGAAGAGAGGAGGGGAAAGAGAGGGAGAAGAGAGGAGGGGAAAGAGAGGGAGAAGGGAGGAGGGGAAAGAGAGGGAGAAGAGAGGAGGGGAAAGAGAGGGAGAAGGGAGGAGGGGAAAGAGGAGGGGAAAGAGAGGGAGAAGAGAGGAGGGGAAAGAGGAGGGGAAAGAGAGGAAAACATTGTGATTAACATGACCCTCTGGATGACTAGGCTCACATGGAGGAACTCTATACAAACAGGGGAGGGAGGGAGGGAGGGAGGGAGGGAGGGAGGGAGGGAGGGAGGGAGGGAGGGAGGGAGGGAGAAATACAGAGCTGACTAAAATAGAAAATAACCTAGAGGAGAGGATGAGACACTGAATGAGGCCATTTTTAGACTGTAATAATGAAAATCCATGACATAGTTGTCCTCTGGAACAGTCTTTTTCAAGGCTGTAACAACTATCTTTAAAAAACAATTTACTTATAAATGTTTTAGTTAAGTCTTACGAAATAGTTGGATATGATGTAATGCTGACAGGATTTGTTGACAACATCAGAAGGAAAAAGACTTGAAGTTATTTGATTAAAACAGCTTCTAACAGAAAGAAACAGGAAGTGACTTTTAAAGCTGTTTTACTAACATTGCAGTGAACTAAAAGTTGATGCTCATCGCTTACATGAAAACAGAATACGCTCCAGACAGGACAAGGATCAATAGGAGCCTCACAAGACAGTACACACCCCTCACTGCAGCCACATCAAAACTCCAACACAGTAAACTTAATGACTAGCGACAACCAGAAAGCAAAATAACCCAGTATACTTTACCGGAGGTTCGCAGGCAGGCTGTCTGTACGGTGCAAGGCCAAGTAATTCCTTCCCTCTCCCAAGACAGATGTAGGACAGTGTGCTCTACTCTGCCAAGCAGATAAAAGTTTTAAAAACAGACGGAGAGACAGAGAGGAGCCTGCTCTGCTACGCTCCGCTCATAGAAGCCTGGGGAAGCCAAGGCTTTCCTAGCGGCAGTCAGAGTCTGAAAGCTAAAAGCAGGGAGAGCTTACAAGACAGTGTAATGAGTTAGAGAGAGAGAGGTTACTTACAAAACAAGACAGTGTTATCGGTAAGAGAGAGAGAGAGGTTACTTACTAGACAGTGTAATGGGTTAGAGAGAGAGGTTACTTACTAGACAGTGTAATGGGTTAGAGAGAGAGGTTTCTTACTAGACAGCGTAATGGGTTAGAGAGAGAGGTTACTTACTAGACAGTGTAATGGGTTAGAGAGAGAGAGAGAGGTTACTTACTAGACAGTGAAATGGGTTAGAGAGAGAGGTTTCTTACTAGACAGTGTAATGGGTTAGAGAGAGAGGTTTCTTACTAGACAGCGTAATGGGTTAGAGAGAGAGGTTTCTTACTAGACAGCATAATGGGTTAGAGAGAGAGGTTACTTACTAGACAGTGTAATGGGTTAGAGAGAGAGAGAGGTTACTTACTAGACAGCGTAATGGGTTAGAGAGAGAGAGGTTACTTACTAGACAGTGTAATGGGTTAGAGAGAGAGGTTACTTACTAGACAGTGTAATGGGATAGAGAGAGAGGTTACTTACTAGACAGTGTAATGGGTTAGAGAGAGAGGTTACTTACTAGACAGTGTAATGGGTTAGAGAGAGAGGTTACTTACTAGACAGTGTAATGGGTTAGAGAGAGAGAGAGGTTACTTACTAGACAGCGTAATGGGTTAGAGAGAGAGGTTACTTACTAGACAGTGTAATGGGTTAGAGAGAGAGAGGTTTCTTACTAGACAGCGTAATGGGTTAGAGAGAGAGAGGTTACTTACTAGACAGTGTAATGGGTTAGAGAGAGAGAGAGAGAGAGGTTACTTACTAGACAGTGTAATGGGTTAGAGAGAGAGAGAGAGAGAGAGGTTACTTACTAGACAGTGTAATGGGTTAGAGAGAGACAGGTAACTTACTAGACAGTGTAATGGGTTAGAGAGAGAGGTTACTTACTAGACAGTGTAATGGGTTAGAGAGAGAGGGGTTACTTACTAGACAGCGTAATGGGTTAGAGAGAGAGGTTTCTTACTAGACAGTGTAATGGGTTAGAGAGAGAGGTTACTTACTAGACAGTGTAATGGGTTAGAGAGAGAGGTTACTTACTAGACAGTGTAATGGGTTAGAGAGAGAGGTTACTTACTAGACAGTGTACTGGGTTAGAGAGAGAGGTTACTTACTAGACAGTGTAATGGGATAGAGAGAGAGGTTACTTACTAGACAGTGTAATGGGTTAGAGATAGAGGTTACTTACTAGACAGTGTAATGGGTTAGAGAGAGAGGTTACTTACTAGACAGTGTAATGGGTTAGAGAGAGAGGTTTCTTACTAGACAGTGTAATGGGTTAGAGAGAGAGAGGTTACTTACTAGACAGTGTAATGGGTTAGAGAGAGAGCTTACTTACTAGACAGTGTAATGGGTTAGAGAGAGAGAGAGAGGTTACTTACTAGACAGTGTAATGGGTTAGAGAGAGAGGTTACTTACTAGACAGTGTAATGGGTTAGAGAGCGAGAGAGAGGTTACTTACTAGACAGTGTAATGGGTTAGACAGAGAGGTTACTTACTAGACAGTGTAATGGGTTAGAGAGAGAGGTTACTTACTAGACAGTGTAATGGGTTAGAGAGAGAGGTTACTTACTAGACAGTGTAATGGGTTAGAGAGAGAGGTTTCTTACAAAACAAGACAGTGTAATGAGTTAGAGAGAGAGAGAGAGAGGTTACTTACTAGACAGTGTAATGGGTTAGAGAGAGAGGTTACTTACTAGACAGTGTAATGGGTTAGAGAGAGAGGTTTCTTACAAAACAAGACAGTGTAATGAGTTAGAGAGAGAGAGAGAGAGAGAGAGAGGTTACTTACTAGACAGTGTAATGGGTTAGAGAGAGAGGTTACTTACTAGACAGTGTAATGGGTTAGAGAGAGAGGTTACTTACTAGACAGTGTAATGGGTTAGAGAGAGAGGTTTCTTACAAAACAAGACAGTGTAATGAGTTAGAGAGAGAGAGGGAGAGGTTACTTACTAGACAGTGTAATGGGTTAGAGAGAGAGAGGTTACTTACTAGACAGTGTAATGGGTTAGAGAGAGAGGTTACTTACAAAACAAGACAGTGTAATGAGTTAGAGAGAGAGAGAGAGGTTACTTAGTAGACAGTGTAATGGGTTAGAGAGAGAGGTTACTTACTAGACAGTGTAATGGGTTAGAGAGAGAGAGAGGTTACTTACTAGGCAGTGTAATGGGTTAGAGAGAGAGAGGTTACTTACTAGACAGTGTAATGGGTTAGAGAGAGAGAGAGAGAGAGAGAGAGGTTACTTACTAGACAGTGTAATGGGTTAGAGAGAGAGAGAGAGAGAGAGAGAGAGAGAGAGAGGTTACTTACTAGACAGTGTAATGGGTTAGAGAGAGAGGTTACTTACTAGACAGTGTAATGGGTTAGAGAGAGAGAGGTTACTTACTAGACAGTGTAATGGGTTAGAGAGAGAGGTTACTTACTAGACAGTGTAATGGGTTAGAGAGAGAGGTTTCTTACTAGACAGTGTAATGGGTTAGAGAGAGAGAGGTTACTTACTAGACAGTGTAATGGGTTAGAGAGAGAGGTTACTTACTAGACAGTGTAATGGGTTAGAGAGAGAGGTTACTTACTAGACAGTGTAATGGGTTAGAGAGAGAGAGGTTACGTACTAGACAGTGTAATGGGTTAGAGAGAGAGGTTACTTACTAGACAGCGTAATGGGTTAGAGAGAGAGGTTTCTTACTAGACAGTGTAATGGGTTAGAGAGAGAGAGGTTACTTACTAGACAGTGTAATGGGTTAGAGAGAGAGGTTACTTACTAGACAGTGTAATGGGTTAGAGAGAGATGTTACTTACTAGACAGTGTAATGGGTTAGAGAGAGAGGTTTCTTACTAGACAGTGTAATGGGTTAGAGAGAGAGAGAGGTTACTTACTAGACAGTGTAATGGGTTAGAGAGAGAGGTTTCTTACTAGACAGTGTAATGGGTTAGAGAGAGAGAGAGGTTACTTACTAGACAGTGTAATGGGTTAGAGAGAGAGAGAGGTTACTTACTAGACAGTGTAATGGGTTAGAGAGAGAGAGAGGTTACTTACTAGACAGTGTAATGGGTTAGAGAGAGAGAGGTTACTTACTAGACAGTGTCATGATATTTCGGATTCCAAATTGAGCAGCAGCTGCTGAAAAAATGAGCTCCTACAAATATTGAAATGTACATGGTTTTTAGAGTGAAGTACTGCAAGACTGAATTGGAGACAAAACAAGCAACAAACAAAGAAGATAGGCTTTTGAAAAAGTAACTATTTTTCATAAAATAGGTAGTTATCTTAGCTAGCTGAATTGTTTACCAGTTGCTAAGCAGTTGCTAGGGACTCTCCTGGAAGAAGCTAGCTAGCTAACAAACAATAACAAAGAATATCTAGTTAACAGAAGAAAGGAAAGACAAAATACTGACAGAAGAAAAAGGACATCAAAGTGAAACTGTCCTCTAAAGACACAAGAGACAATAGTACAAGAAACAACACTTCTATTGCGTTTATATTCTATTTCTATAGCTTCTTCAAGGTTTCCAAGATGGCGTAGCAGTCAGACGTCCTTTGTCCTCGTCTTGTCCCGTGTATATATGTTTTGTCTTTTTTTGTCTTTTTCTTCACATATCTTTTTATATATTTTCTTCTAAAAACTCTTTCTAAACACTCTCCTGCAACCCGCCTCACCAAATGTGGTGCAGATCTTTTTTTTTTTTTCAAAAGTATTGTAGCGACCCGCACAGACAGCTGTGTGTTATGTGTTAGGCTAGTAGGTGGTTGTGTTCGCGGGGTCCGACATGTCAGTCAACCTGCTATCTGCCAATCACGGGAATGCCGGGAATGTTCTGATGCCGGGCATCCTGGCGGTTGGCGGAGTGGCGTGGAGGGGGGTTGGGCAGGGGGATGGAGCATTGGAAGTTAAGACCAGGTTTTGCCTTTGTTCTCTTTCTTACGTCTGGGCTTCACAAGAGAAGGTCACGATTGGCTTGTGGGTTATCTTTCATTTATTTGGCGTGGGCTACGGCCAAACAGTAGCCTGTGTAAAGTTGGTTTAATAAACCGTCCATTCGTAAACTCAATCCTCTGTCTGGACAGTCGTTCTTTTATGATCTAGTCAGGTCATTACAGTATTATTCACCTCGTATCCTCAATCCTCAACAAAAGCTAGCCAGAAGTTAACCAGCTCACTAGCTAACGTTAGTATTCAGCTAACCACGGCTAGCGGTCATCAGCTATCCTTTAGCTCGGAAAGCTATCCCCAGTTTTGTACAACGCGACTCAGATAGAGCATACCGGACTTATTTTCTCTCCACATTTCTCAGGATTTCTACCGCAAGCTCTGGACATTTACACCTGGATCTTGCAGCTAACTAGCTGCTATCCGAGTGACTATTGGCTAACGTCAATTCCGGAGCAAAGTTTACCCAGTATTGAGTTGCTTTGTGCCTACTAACTGAACCAGCCCCACTATGAGGTGATCCGGTCCACGAGACGGCTTGAAACAGGCTAGCTAACGCGGCATGGTTGGCTGTACCACTGCTAACCTAGGCTAGGTGTAACACGGCCTGCCTCAGCAAGCACACTGGTAGCTTGGCTCTCTGGCACAGGTCACATAACACTAGTTAAAGCTCTTTTGAGGTTCAAGCCGAGACTGAACAAGTAAATGTCAGTCCCCACTCCATGCACACAGCACTTTGCCTTCAGATATAAGACTCCGTCCCCTTTAAACCAGGGGCACAGGGATGTGTTATTTCAACTGCTGTTGGAAGTCGGGGTAGCCTAATGAACACACCCCTACTGTGGAAGTCGATGTAGCCTAATGAACACAACCCTGCTGTGGAAGTCGGGGTAGCCTAATGAACACACCCCTGCTGTGGAAGTCGGTGTAGCCTAATGAACACACCCCTACTGTGGAAGTCGATGTAGCCTAATGAACACACCCCTGCTGTGGAAGTCGGTGTAGCCTAATGAACACACCCCTGCTGTGGAAGTCGGTGTAGCCTAATGAACACACCCCTACTGTGGAAGTCGGTGTAGCCTAATGAACACACCCCTACTGTGGAAGTCAAGAATCCAGTGGTGTCATTTTATTCAATATAAAACACCTCTTTACAATCACCTATTTACAAATATCGTAACACTTTACTTGACACCCAGTGTCATCACATGTTCATAACACTGTCATGACATACTTCGATCTTTGTGACATATATTGTGTTATTTTATGGCTGGTTATAACACCTCCACAAGAGTCCAAACCTACAACACAAGGCAAAGCATTCCATTACACCATAGCCTACTGGTCAACAGTATGTTAAATGTTACATAACATTTTCTGAAATTAACCGTATTAAATTATCATGGTAATTGCGTACACATTGATGTCAGA